>NW_028155527.1:0-22500 GCF_963514095.1 Eutrigla gurnardus
GCCTGCCTCCCCCCGACATCTCGCCTGCCTCCCCCTGACATCTCGTCTGCCTCCCCCTGACATATCGTCTGCCTACCCCCGACATCTCGTCTGCCTCCCCTGACATCTCGTCTGCCTCCCCCGACATCTCGTCTGCGCCCCCCCGACATCTCGTCTGCCTCCCCCCCGACATCTCGTCTGCCTCCCCCTGACATATCGTCTGCCTACCCCCGACATCTCGTCTGCCTCCCCCTGACATCTCGTCTGCCTCCCCCCCGACATCTCGTCTGCGCCCCCCCGACATCTCGTCTGCCTCCCCCCCGACATCTCGTCTGCCTCCCCCCGACATCTCGTCTGCCTCCCCCTGACATCTCGTCTGCCTCCCCCCGACATCTCGTCTTCCTCCCCCCGACATCTCGTCTGCCTCCCCCCGACATCTCGTCTGCCTCCCCCTGACATCTCGTCTGCCTCCCCCCCGACATCTCGTCTGCCTCCCCCCGACATCTCGTCTGCCTCCCCCCGACATCTCGTCTGCCTCCCCCCGACATCTCGTCTGCCTCCCCCCCTACATCTCGCCTGCCTCCCCCTGACATCTCGCCTGCCTCCCCCTGACATCTCGCCTGCCTCCCCCTGACATCTCGCCTGCCTCCCCCTGACATCTCGTCTGCCTCCCCCCCTACATCTCTCATGCCTCCCCCTGACATCTCGTCTGCCTCCCCCTGACATCTCGTCTGCCTCCCCCCCTACATTTCGCATGCCTCCCCCTGACATCTCGTCTGCCTCCCCCTGACATCTCGCCTGCCTCCCCCTGACATCTCGCCTGCCTCCCCCTGACATCTCGTCTGCCTCCCCCCCTACATCTCGTCTGCCTCCCCCCGACATCTCGTCTGCCTCCCCCTGACATCTCGTCTGCCTCCCCCCCTACATCTCGCCTGCCTCCCCCTGACATCTCGCCTGCCTCCCCCTGACATCTCGCCTGCCTCCCCCTGACATCTCGCCTGCCTCCCCCTGACATCTCGTCTGCCTCCCCCCCTACATCTCGCATGCCTCCCCCTGACATCTCGTCTGCCTCCCCCTGACATCTCGTCTGCCTCCCCCCCTACATTTCGCATGCCTCCCCCTGACATCTCGTCTGCCTCCCCCTGACATCTCTCCCCCTCTCCGGTTGATCACGATGACACGTCTTCTTCCGCGTGCTTCCATGGTGCTTTTGTGGCAGCTGCAGAGGGGGCGGGGCTTGCATCATGGCAGGAGAAGTTTTTTTGCTTGTAAAAACCAGCATTCATTGAAATAGCTTCAGTGCGGTAGGCAAATAAATATGACAAAGCACAGGGGAACAAAGCGGGGAAAGGATTGCAGAGGTAACATTAATGGAAAAAGCAAATAATAAAAGGCAAAAGGCTCTAAAGCAGCACACTTCAAAAGTAATGGACCACAAAAGCCAAATGACAAAAGCACTGCTGAACTGGGGTAGAGGAAACGAAATGACAACAAAGCTAACCAAGAAGAAATTACAGGGGTATTTTCATGTATTTAACAATGCTGGGGAAGAAAAAGGAAAAACATCAACGCGTCTCATTTCCTGGATCACATTTCTATTTTATACGTTTTATATTATATAGCGTTTTTTCATGCATTATCCATGAGTGGGTTAAAGCAGCAGTGTGATTCTTGCTTGAGAGGCGCATCAATAAGAGAACGTGGCAATGGATCGCCACCTTACCTTGTGGGAATTGAACCCGCGGACTCTCTGTTGAAGGTAGAGCCTCTCTGAACGTTTCATCCTCTCTTACTTTAGTTTACAAGCCGATAACGTTGCTTGTTTTATATAAAAACAACAACAACAACAGGAAATGACAGTCAATATAATCTTTTGTACCAGTCGGGGCTGAACGAAGAAATCGTATTGGTTTCTTGCCGAGCACTTTGTTTCAAAGTACTTATCTTTAAACTCCCTGCCAGTTATCAAAGTCATTGCCTGAAAATGAATAATTGAAAAAAGAGGGAAGCTTTTTCCCTCCTGAATAAAACGAACACGCTGCATTTACATTGATGGATTGCAGCTGCAGATTGACAAGATTGTCTGTCAGCAGGATATTTGATGGAGTTCTAAATTCACAGTATTCCTGGGAGACTTTTAAATCACAAGCATGCACACTCCTCTCATATATATATATATATATATATATATGAGAATAGTTTAAAAATGCGCCTTGCCGAATGACAGTGTAGGTGGGTGAAAAGCTTAGAAAAGTGGTTGATCTAAACAAGAAAACTTTAACAACTGTGTTTTTCCTTAAATGTTGATTTTCTTTTTCTGCCGTGTTCATCTTTTTGAAGTTGGTCTTCTTCCAACGGGGGTCCGGAGTTTGCGGTGGGCATTTAAAGAGGTTTTCTTGGCTGCCGGGAACCCTTGCTAAATTATAGAGATGGTTAAGTCTGTTTGAAAGTCGGCGATGGACGCTCCCACACTGCTTCTGAAGCCGTTCTATGACAGGTAATCACTAGTATGCGTTTCCATTTGGGTTACCGATCACAGCAGAAAAGGCCGTAAAGCCCCTGATGTGTGTGCACTGTGAAGCCCGGGGGGGTGAGAAGGGTGAATAAGATGGAGGGATGGAAGTGTTGGAGGCGGTGTGATAATGAAAGGATGGAGGTGGAGGAGGGGGTGGGTGTCTGAAAAGTCATATGGAGATGTGGAGAGATTGGACGGGAGGGTGAGAGACTGGAAGAATGACAAGCGTGGGGGCCAATCAATAAGATCCTGACAGGCAGATGGCAAATTGGAGAGTGGCGTGACACTGAGACAAATTGACACAATCAGATCTACGAAGATGAACAGTCGTTTGAGTGTGTGTGTGTGTGTGTGTGTGTGTGTGTGTGTGTGTGTGTGTGTGTGTGTGTGTGTGTGTGTGTGTGTGTGTGACTTACAGAAGACAAATAGCCAAATCTCCACACACATGCATGGAGAAAGAGAGCGGGGGAGGGAGAGAGGAGGGGGGTGATGATTTTGAGAAATGGGAACGGAAAGTGAAAAAAAAAGATTCCAACACGGAAGGAAGAGTGAAAGTGAAGGGGTGTGTGTGTGTCTGTGTGTGTGTGTGTGTGTGTGTCTGTGTGTGTGTGTGTGTGTGTGTGGTTGAGAAGTGCACAGACCATAACCTTAAATCTGTCAGTGTTGGTTGGGGGGGTAATATTCTATCCCGACGTCCTTGTGTCACTCACACATTCTCTCTCTCTCTCTCTCTCTCTCTCTCTCTCTCTCTCTCTCTCTCTCTCTCTCTCTCTCTCTCTATCACAGGCCTCACACCAAACCCCTCTTTGCAATTGCGCATTAATTTTTCAGTGTCAATCTGGCGTGTGCCCTTAGCCCTGCTATCTGCTCCACTCAGCCTTTTTCTCATTTCTTTGCCACTTTTCTCACTTCCTGTATTTTCCTTCTCGCTCTCTGTTTCTTCCCCTCCGATTTGTTTTGTTGCTGTTGCTGGGTGCCTTTTGGTGACTGTGTGTGTGTGTGTGTGTGTGTGTGTGTGTGTGTGTGTGTGTGTGTGTGTGTGTGTGTGTGTGTGTGTGTGAGGACCTATTTGTACCCATTCAGCTTGAGTTTATTCAGTCAGCACCATTTGTCTCTTTTTGTTTGTTTGTGAGCGAGAGATAGATAAATATAATTAGACAAATGAAATAGCGTCTTCCCTGTTTTATCTCTCTTTGCTCTTCCTCTGTTGGGCATAATCCATCTCTGGCTCCTTCTCTCCGTTGCCCCCTTTACCCTTCCCTGTCTTCTCCCCTCTTGTTTCTCTCCCTCCTCCTCCTTCTCCTCCTCCACCTCCTCCTCCCCTCCATCCCTTGCCTGAACGTATTTTCATTTGTGCTGTGAAAGTCGCTGTTTGAATAGGCATATTTGTCCTGGTTAATAGCATACCTCCTTGCTCACTATGTGATTTAGCTCCTTGGCCTTATCTCGAGCAAACACAACCACTTCTCTGTATATCTGGGGGCTTCTCTCTCTCTCTCTCTCTCTCTCTCTCTCTCTCTCTCTCTCTCTCTCTCTCTCTCTCTCTCTCTCTCTCTCTCTCTCCCTCCTCCAGTGTGGCTCTCTCTTCTTTCCACCCATACCCCATAGCTTTAAGGAACTACCATGTGTTTTGTATGACCAGATATGATAAGTGCAGCGTTCTGCCGTTACACCAGTGTGGCTGCTTTTCATCTGATGTAATGAACCGCCGGGTGGCTGAATGCACAGATGAATGCATCTCTTTTACTGTGGAAAACCCTGCAGCTCTACTGTTTGATTCCCATGTTTTTGAATGAATAAGCTTACTTTAATTGATCTGATTAAGTGATATGATTTGACCTCTTAGGTGATATGAAATATACTGTAGCCTCACTGTTTTAGAATTGGAGAGTGGGAACAAATGCAGCTGCTTTCACATTATAATCTCCTCTCCTTCTCAACTTAAGTATGCCACTTCTTTTCTGAACAGCTATGAGCATAAATTACTGCAAGTGACATCAAAGTGTTAGAATTTTTCCAATAATGCCTGAATAAAAATAAAAATTCAACACTTTGCCTGCAAACAAACGATCCATTTCTTCGGTCTTAACGACCTTCTGATAATCTCTGAGCGGGATGTCGTGGCTTCGCCCGTCTCTTTATCTACCACAGCACTGATTACTGCGTTTGACAGTAAAGTGTTTTCATCTCAAATGTCAGTGATTTTTTTCCTTTTCATTCCGAAACAGGAAACTCTTTCAGCGTCACAAATATCACAGAGGAAAACACGGAGCCGATCCCCCAGGAGAGGGACGCTTCCCAAAAACCCAATTACATTGTCCTTTCAAAGCAGCGGCGGCGTGCATCTGCAGCTACTGGAGGAACAACCACACTGTTGTTCTGGAAGAACTACTGCAGTTTCTCTCCCTCGCTGCTCTCACGGGGTTTCATGAACTAGAAAGAAGGAACATTCATGTGGAGCCTTTTTATTTTTACTTTTGTTGTTGTTGTTGTTCAACGTTTCCCAAACACAAACACCTGACCTTCGGCCCGCCTCCAGCTCCAACACCTATGTGCTCGCAGCCGATCCACGTGTGAGGCACAGCTGTCTGTGAAGGTTGCCGCGGAGACGCCAGATAAAGCACACAGACAATGCAACTCATGCACATGCAGGCAATGCAACTCATGCACACGCAGGCAATGCAACTCATGCACACGCAGGCAATGCAACTCATGCACATGCAGGCAATGCAACTCATGCACACGCAGGCAATGCAACTCATGCACATGCAGGCAATGCAACTCATGCACACGCAGGCAATGCAACTCATGCACATGCAGGCGATGCAACTCATGCACACGCGGGCAATGCAACTCATGCACATGCAGGCAATGCAACCCATGGACACGCGGGCAATGCAACTCTCATGGACACGCAGGCAATGCAACTCTCTTGGACACGCAGGCAATGCAACTCTCATGCACACGCAGGCAATGCAACTCTCATGCACATGCCGGCAATGCAACTCTCATCCACAGGCAATGCAACTCTCATCCACAGGCAATGCAACTCTCATCCACAGGCAATGCAACTCATGCACACACAGGCAATGCAACTCTCATCCACAGGCAATGCAACTCTCATGGACAGACAATGCAACTCTCATGCACACGCAGATTCAGGCAGTGCACAATGAAACACTTCTCCTTGTGGAGTTCTCATAGATTGGACTGATTGATGAGCCTGGAGTTGTCTGTCTGGTCCGTGTTAGAGCGTCATTGTAACATCAGGAATGGGACCAGACCCCCCCGTTAGCCCAGTTGGTATGATCCTGATTCGGTTTGTGTGCATTTAAAGACATTTAGTCTTTTTTTTTTTTTAAATGAAGCTGTTAAAGGTTGTATCAGCGATTCTGGGCCGAAACATAAATGATCACATTCATCTGTTTTTACCTCACGATCCGCTAGCTGCCCGCCCCATAAGCAGGCCGTCAAAAAACGGCGTCTCTCTAGGCAGCCTAGGCTCCGAGATCGCACACAAAAACAAATGGTACTACCAACACCTCAAAAGCAAAATAAACAGTGTTCCAACCAATCACGTTGCAATCACCAATGCGCGTCCATGAAGTAAGTCCTTACTTCATTTTAGAGACGGAAATTGCTTCTTTAAAAAAGTGAAATCAAGCATGCATTGTGTCTAATGGTACAGAAATGGCAGGTGAAATGTCGGTTGGCTTGTAGGCTGTGAGTGACAGCGGGCAGGTTCCAACAGGTCTAGTATGTAGCTGTTTGGAATGAACCCTACAAACCCTTAGTGCTCCGATCTATATGACTGTGTCTATTTTGAAACTATCATGTGTAATCATAAAAATGTGCAAATAAAGGCAACTCTAAAAAGCACAGCACATGATGTGTTTCCACAAACAGAAATATATAATCCCCCCCCTGTTAAGAGCTCCCAAACTAATACCTGAACATGAACTATGAATGAGTTTTGAGAGTAATTAATTCTCATCCTTTCCCACTGGACAAAAAAACCCATTAACATCTGGCTTTTGTCTCCGGTGGGAAAGGTTACCGTCGGCATGCATCCCCGCGGTCGCAGGTATTTATGTGCCTGATGGGAAACGACACGCTCATGTTCATAAATAAAAACAGGGATTTGTACAGGTATTATAATTTATACAAAATACAAAACGTACTATTAACGTGCTCTCGTCAAAGCCAGTCATTTTACCGATTCAATCCTGACAGAAACAACTCGTACAAACCGTCCTGGTTGGTTTTCAACATTCAGCAACTTTGAATGAGAGGTAAATAAATATGTAACAGATGGAATAAAAGAAAAAAACTGATTTCTAACCTTGCTTCCAGTGCCGAACATGATCACCAGAATAAAAAAAAAAAAAACAGAAAGGCCGGTGCACCCGTGCTAATACATAAATAGCATGTGTGTGGTAGTTCAGCTCTTAGATTCCAGCTCAAACCATCCAAGGGTAATTTGTTGCAGTCACTCCAACTTCTCCCAGCACCACTGCTCATTTTCAGATGATACCGAGACCTGCACCTTACTCACGTCATAGAACAGAACGACTTTATTAGTCCCCATTAACACAGCAGCAGTGGTTCAACAAAAAACCCTTTACAACTATAACCTAAATATAAAAAACAGATATATACAGTGTATAAATACAGTGCAAACTAAACAATAAACAATATTAAACCATACAAGAAATAAACAATACTGTGAAAATAGAGTGAATTTAGTCCAACGTTGTCGTCACCGACACAGATGCATCAAAGCAGAAGGATGAGTTGTGATGCGTGTGTGAAATATAACTATAACCACTCGCATGTGAACATGCCCCAAAGCATTCAGAGGTCAGAGACGGCGCCCGAGGGCGGAAAAGGAAATCAAAAGGATTTGGAAACCTGTTTAGGACGTCAGTCAGCTTACGATTAGTGTGTGTGTGTGTGTGTGTGTGTGTGTGTGAGAATGCAGTTTGTGTTCTTTTTGTGCCAGCCAGAGTTTCAAAAAGTCAAAATGCCACTCCTGCAATCTCAACCGCAGCCGACAATGAGTTATTCATATCCGCCGGTTTTCCCAAGGACCTGTTTGCATGTTTTCCCGTGCTGCAGGTACACCGTGTGTGTGTGTGTGTGTGTGTGTGTGTGTGTGTGTGTGTGTGTGTGTGTGTGTGTGTGTGTGTGTGTGTGTGTGTGCGTGTGCGTGTGCGTGCGTGTGTGTTCGGCATCATGCTGCAGGTACACCGTGTGTGTGTGTGTGTGTGTGTGTGTGTGTGCGTGTGCGTGTGTGTGGTATCATGCTGCAGGTACACCATGTGTGTGCGTGTGTGTGTGTGTGTGTGTGTGTGTGTGTTTGGTATCATGCTGCAGGTACACCATGTGTGTGCGTGTGTGTGTGTGTGTGTTTGGTATCATGCTGCAGGTACACCATGTGTGTGCGTGTGTGTGTGTGTGTGTGTGTGTTCGGCATCATGCTGCAGGTACACCGTGTGTGTGTGTGTGTGTGTGCGTGTGCGTGTGCGTGTGCGTGTGTGTGTGTTTGGTATCATGCTGCAGGTACACCGTGTGTGTGTGTGTGTGTGTGTGTGTGTGTGTGTGTGTGTGTGTGTGTGTGTGTGTGTGTGTGTGTGTGTGTGTGTGTGTGTGTGTGTGTTTGGTATCATGCTGCAGGTACAGCATGTGTGTGCGTGTGTGCGTGTGTGTGTGTGTGTTTGGCATCATGCTGCAGGTACACCGTGTGTGTGTGTGTGTGTGTGTTTGGTATCATGCTGCAGGTACACCGTGTGTGTGTGTGTGTGTGTGTGTGTGTGTGTGTGTGTGTGTGTTTGGCATCATGCTGCCTCACCAGTGTGATTTTTCTCGGGGACAAGGCTGGGTCATGTTTGTACTTGTTAGTTTCAGGAAGCCGGCTGTGAGTGTGTGTGTCTGAGTGTGACTCTGAGTAATTTAGCGTCTGAGCTCCGTCTCTGCTTATTGACGAAGCGTGCGGCGGTTCCTCTGCTGTCGTCTCCTGGAAGTCACTGTCAACCTGTTGCAGAAAAAAGAATGAGTTGAATAAATACAGATGACATTTGCCCTTTTAAAAGCTGCAAAAATACATCCCATACGCGGCATCTACGTCATGGAATTATTTAAATATTACAACCATTTGTTTCAGAAGTCGTGCAACGGCAACCTACAGAAGAATCCAATTAGTGCCGCCGTACGTGGCGAGGAGCCACTTTGAGCTCCAAGCGTTTTACTTCTGTCATGCTGTTCATCCTGAATGAATTGATTTTATCGCTGAATTGGACCGCTGAACAAGCTGTAAGCACAACATCCACATATGATTAACTTTAGAATGTCGTCATGGCATGTTAGCAAACAGTTGCATTTTCTTTTTTGGGCGTGTGTCTCTGCCCAGCTGGCGGATCCAAGTCCTGCTGTATATTCACACCTGTTTGAGTTTTCTCTTGGACTCCAGGAACTCCCGAGGAAAGTCTGCAGCTCTTCAGCTGTGTGTTGTTTGCTCGTGGGCGGGGTTAATCACAGCTGCTGTTTTTCTTTTCTGAAACCAGCTAGTTTGAGTCTGGAAACGAGGTTGATGAGGGCAGAAAGCAAAACAGTAAAGAGCCAAACTGAGCAAATCAAGGAGACAGTTCATAAAGCAGAACTGCAAAGTTCTTCTCTCTGCACGTCCACACAGTTTTTTCATTGTTGAAATAAAACCTTTATTGCAGCTCCAAAATAACAATGAACAATTATGTTTTGCACTTGTATTTGATTAACTGACGGCATCAACTGGAGCTACAACCATAATCACGATTAAGTAAGTCATTCGTCCATGAACAAAAGGAATAATTGGCAAATGCCGATAATTTGTTCATCGATGGATTAACTCTTCCAAGCAACAATATATAATGTTCTCACGTCCCCTCTCAAACGTCAGAATGTGTCTTTTTCATATGAAGGGTCGCCCATAAAGTTGGAATGATGAGCAAATGAATGAATTTTCCCCTGGGTGATTGGGACACATAATGTGATCATTGCTGTTTCAACGTGATGACGATGCATTTACAAAGGAATAAACAGAGGGTTGTCTGACGGTGTACAATCAGAACCTGAATAGCGCTTTGAGCTTTTGGTCGGACCAAAACAAGGTTGTGATCCCTGTTTTGTGACATTTCATAGACGAACATGATTCATTGTGAACGTCGGCGGTGAAAGTGTCTCTGCTCACGTCAACACATAAATCTGCAAAACGACGCCACGCTGTCACTCGTGCAGTAAAGGCTAAATGTGTGAAAGCGTGTCCTGGCGGTTGTTGTGTATCTGCACCGTGTGTGTGTGTGTGTGTGTGTGTGTTACAAGGAGAGAGTGACGGTCTGTTCGGCTCAGTGCCAGAGGTGGAGTGTGTGTCGGGGTGTGAGATGCGTTGTGGACGTATGTTTATTTCTAATGTCAAAGCGTCAGCCCGGATTAGCGTCAGCGAGTTAGGAGTGTTCGTGGCACTGAGGGTGAGTGTGTGTCGCTAAGATGGCTTCGAGTGTCAGTGAAATGTCAAAGTGTTGGGCGAGATTACCCTCTTTATTGAGCTCTTTTTTTAAATGCACGTGAATGGCGAGACATGTTGTTTTTCTTTGTTTTCATTCCTTCCTGGTGTCTGAATGTGGACTTGTTGCATGTGAGTGTGAGGCGGTGCACCCGTTACACGCGTGTCCAGCGGCGCTAGTAAATGGCCAGATTAGCACACGGAGCCGTGGTTGTCCCCGCTGCTCGACTGCTTCTCCGTCTGGCTGCGTGTCTCTTTGCCTCTCTAATGGCCTTTATGGCTTGTTGGCTGCTCGGATCACAATATCGCTGGGTGCTCGAAAGCCTGAAAATACCTTCAATTGTCTAAATGAAAATGTCCTCGATACAATTCGGTTCAGGGAGCTTCTTTTTCTCTCCCCTGTGCAGTTTCTTTCTTAGGAGGAGTAACGAAGAGGAAAAAAGGGCTGCGACTGCAATAAACATCGTTTAAATCGCTTCCGCATTTGCACTTAATGTCCCTAAAGAATTCCAACTTTGTTTAAACTGCTAATGTACAGTTTGAAGTTACAAGTTAGATGCATGGAAGTAAGACAGAAAAACGACTTTACTACGACATTACATTTAGCTGGAATGAATGAGCACCTTGATGATTGTAGTTTGTTACCTATAGATAGATGTTTCCTCTCCTTAGCTGCACTCCTACCAAGTTTACTCCTTTTACTTTCAGTGACTTTGGAGAAATGCACATCCATCGTCCTAAAATGCTGCTGAATGGATGCTACAGAATCCGTTTTACCCAGGAAGCAGTGCATGAGAATCCCTCCAACCCCACCTGTAACCTGCACCGGGTAAAAAGCCCTCCAGGGCTCCGTTTAGACCCCTGGTGCCTGCGGTGACTTCCTGCCCCCTTGGGGGGTCCGTAGGGTAAAAAGGTGTCCTCTGTAGCTCTCTGTGCTTTCCGGCTGTCTATCTGGCACGCTCCCAGAAACATTACTGCTCCCGGTTTCCTGTGTGAATATTTAATGAAGGCATGTTAATAGGCCCACTGTAATTACCTCTTCCTCACCCATTTTTCCCAGACTGCAGCCGTCCAATGCCAATGTTATTTTTAGATGGCAGTAATGATAACCCTCCACGTCACCAACATCCCCCCGCGCCGCTGATTAGCAGAATCAAACCCTCCCCCGTCTCTCTGTCTGTCCGTTCACACCCTCCATCATTTATTCTCCTGTCTCCCCCCCACTCGTTTTTTTCTCTCTCCACATCACCAGCTCATTCTTCTTCTCTGCCCACGCTTTTCTCATCCCTCCTTTTCTCTCTTTCATCTCCTCCTGTGGAAAATGGGATATGAACAAACATTCATTCTGCCTCGCTCTCATTTCTCTTCCTCCTCACCCCTCCTCCCCCTCGTCCCACCTTCATCCTCTCTATGCCCCTCGCTCACCCCCATGTGCTTTTACTCTTCTTCATATTCACTTTTCCTACCCTCTTCATTCCTCACACCTCCCTAACTCCTCTTTCTCACTTTGTCACCTCCTTTGTCACGGTCTGTGTTTTTTTCTCTCTCCTTCAGGAAGTTTTAATGGCTGTGTGAATGTGTCACTTTGAGCTATGTCATTTTTTCCTTTCCCTCCCCCTCCATCTTTCTTGCTCCCCCTTTCTTCTATTCTCGATTCCTCCCATCTTTCCATTCTTCTTCCCCTTCCTGTCATCCCTCACCTCCCAGGCTGAACCTCAATATCCGACTGGGCTTTATTAGTATGACATTCATGGCGGCAAAGCCCTCTTTCCCCAGCATGCCCTCCCCTCACCCTCATCTCTCTCTTCCTCTCTGTAGCTGTCTCTCTCTCTTCACCACACCACCACGCTGACAGTGATAGGCAGCCACACACACACACACACACACACACACACACACACACACCTCCTTTCCAATCTCCGAGGTGATTTTCGGACCCTCTGATCTACTTTTTTCCCATCTCCATCCCCAACTTTTCACTTCACTCACCTCTCTCCACCTTCTCTTTCACTCCATCCCTGCCGTCCTTCATCCCACATCGCCTCTCTTTCTGTCACTCATTTCCCTGCTTCTCTTTCTCACTCTCCTTTTCCTCTCAGCGAGCGCTCAGGTTCCATTAGTGCTCGAGTCAAAATAAAGACAGCGCCGTGTAATTCGAAAGGAGGAAGAACACAAAAAGCAAATAAAGACAGATTGAAGGAGTGAAGGAGGAGAGAAGGCCCTGCCGGTAACTGCAGTAGAGCAAAGTATCTTGTTCTTTATTATCTCCTTTTATTCTCTTTTTCTGTGTTTCTCAGCCTCCCCTCTTTTCTCCGTCTCCATTCCCGTCTCACGTTATCCCGGGAGGGATCCACTTTAGAGGCGTCATGAAAATCAATCACCCCTCCGTCCCGTCTGCACCTCTTTCATCTCCAGACGTGTGGCGGCTGCTTCTTTCAACCTTACTCTTTTGTGCTCTTGCTTGTTCTTTTTGGGGAGGCTCGATCCCATCCTCTTTAAAAAAACAAATCACTTGGTCTTTGCTTGGGGGGAGGGGGGGGGCGATGAAAGAAAGCAACCCCAGTCTGGCCTCCCAACGCGCCCCTTTGCGCACACTTGGCGGCATGCTCTGCATAGTGAGTGGAGTGTGAGGGCCTTAATTCGGGTTGTCCATGTTTTGAGGTGTGTCCTTTTTTAATTCTTGGAGTGGCTGCCTGCTCTGCCGGGCCACTAATCCAATCAGTGTTCCTGTTTAAAAGACTAAATTAACCCCCGTCTAACCCTTCAGCCTTCCTGTCTGCCTCAGTCCGCCTGGTTCCCTCAGGCGGGGGAGGGGGGGAGGGAGGGGGGAGGAACAGACGTAGAGGGGAGACAAGGCAAGGATTTCAAACCATGTTATCTTGCTGCAGAGAGGTTTCGGAGTAAGTGTGAATGAGTGTGTGTGTGTGTGTGTGTGTGTGTGTGTGTGTGAGTGTGTGAGTGTGTAAGTGTGTGAGTGTGTGAGTGTGTGTGTGTGTGTGTGTGTGTGAGTGTGTGAGTGTGTGTGTGCGTGTGTGTGTGTGTGTATCCTTCTGAGAACAAGTCTAGACGTTGGGAACGAGGACATCTCGGGACAAGTGAGGATAGTTTGGTCCAAAGTTAAAGTCAGGTCACACATATTACAAAAAAAACAGGGCCATAAAAATGATATGTGAGATATCTTTGTCTGAGATTTCAGCCTCCACTTCAATCCAGTGGACGTGGTCCGTAAAACACTACAATGCCCTGAAATATGAGTAGAATATTTCATATCAGGATCGCTAACCTGCAGCCTGCTTGTTGTAGTTTTAAAGGGAAATACCGGAATGGGACGATAAGAAATGTCATCAAAATTATACCGAAAAAAATAATTGGGATTCACAATATTATCGCGATAATAATACGTTTGAAACTCTTAAAAATGGCAGTAAAACATGCTGGAATCAATTTACCTTAATAAACAAACCTTTCTATTACATCACAGATGTCTTAACAATCAGTCAAACAATCTTAAATAAGTTATCATGAATCATAAGGTCTCCCTACATAAATAAACAATCAATAGATAATAATAAAACAAAAAGAATCAAGATTATCCCGATCATGAAACTTCATAACAATTAACTTTTTACCTCGATACACGATCAAATCTTATGTCGTCCCATCCAATAATTTATAATGAGATTTACTTAAATGAGATTTTACATAGTTGTTCCGCTGAGAGCTGTCCATGGTGCTGACGGTGTGCTCAGTAGGAAAATGCTTGTGTGGATTGTAAATATATCACAATACATTATAAATATATCACAATACATTATAAATGTATCACAATACATTATACATTTATCACAATACATTGTAAATATATCACAATACATTATAAATTTATCACAATACATTATAAGTATATCACAATACATTATAAATATATCACAATACATTATAAATATATCACAATACATCATAAATTTATCACAATACATTATAAATATATCACAATACATTATAAATTTATCACAATACATTATAAATATATCACAATACATTATAAATATATCACAATACATTATAAATTTATCACAATACATTATAAATATATCACAATACATTATAAATATATCACAATACATTATAAATATATCACAATACATTTTGGAAATGGATATTTTTTATCCCAGCCACTTTACAACGCGTCATTCGTTACCCTCGTTCAACGTGGCGTTGGAGCAGACTTCAATTCCAGTCTGAGTGTCGACGCCCGTACGCCAGTTTTGTCTGGCGACTACTCAAGCCCAGTCCAGTGTTGCATTGTGGGCAATGTGAATTGAGTAGAAGGACATGAGGCAACAGAGAGGTGATATCGCCGGTCCGTTGTGGAGTTCTCTCTTCATGTGAGACGAGGACTGCAGACGTGCAGGTTTTTCATTGGTTTAGAAACAGTAGGTCAGGTTTATGCAATCATGGAATCAATAGCAAGTTGTCATGAGATTAGAAATAAGATGACAAGATGTTTTTGTGCGTCACTCGATCCCCAAAACGCACACACAAACACACAATATTTTATTTGTAGACAGCGTGCCAAACCCCCCGGAGCTTTCAATTTATAGCTTTTAATTCTATAATATGTTGCGTTTGCCAATCTGACACAAACAAACACACACACACACACACACACACATATATAAACAAACACACACACACACACACACACACACACACACACATAAACAAACACACAAACGTGCCACAGCACTATTCAATTTGTCATTCTAAAATAAATTCAACCCAATATCTGCTTTTGTGTTTCGCAGCTTATCCCCTGCTTTTCACAGGAATCTCCTCCCCCCTCCCTCCCTCCCCCGTCCCTTCCTCCCCCCTCCCTCCCTCCCCCGTCCCTTCCTCCCCCCTCTGTCTCCCCCCTCCGTCGTCAGTCCCAGGAGTCATATCTAAAGTGTCCATTGGGGATTCGGTGCTTCCATTAAGTCATTACGCAATCACCCGCGCTCCCTCCCTTGCTTTTCCCTCCCACTCTCTCTCCCCCTCTCTATCTCCCCCTCTCTCCCCCCTCCCCCTCTCACCTGCCATCCTATTTCTCGCCGTCCGTCACCCGCTGTAAGAAAAAGAACAGAGTGATGTATTTATTTCTTGCCTCTGTCTTTCTGATTTCCTCACACTCTTTGCTTCAGTTTCTCATCTCATCTCTACTCTCATTTCAGTCCGTTTCCATCACTCTCTTTTCCCCTCTCTTCCTCTGATGCCTCTTCACCCCCCCCCCCCCTGCTTCACATGATAATCTCTCCATCTTCACCCCCCCCCCCCCCCCCCCCTGGTGTGCAGCTCGCCTTAATAACGCTGGATGTTGCATGTAAATCCCGTGCTATTCTCCACAGATTAAGGCAGCGCATCCTCCCTGTTTTCTGTTTTCTGTTATCTGTTGTCTGTTATAGCTCCAGTGATCCCGCTATGAATTACCCCTCTTTCTGGATGTCTTCCTGCTTTCACCCCCTCCATACCTGCTACTTTGATTTTTGCTGGCTCTTCTCTGTGTTCTGCCCCCCCCTCCTCCATCTGCACTTCCTCCTCCCTTTCAACTAACTTTGTTTCTCGTCGTCTTTTAATCCCCCTCCTCTCCCGCTCGGTTTCTTCTCCTCTTTTAATCCCTCACTCTTCTCTCTGTCATTCTCGCAGTTTCTCCAGTCTTCCTCTCCGCTTTCCCTTCATCTTCCTGCTAACGCCCCCTCTCCCTAAAACTAAAAAACCCTCTGAGTGTATTAGAACAGTTTGGTATTTGCTTCCTTGCTCTGTTTTCTCAGAATGAGCCTCCTCTTCATCCCCCTCTTCCTCTTCATTATAACAGTACATGTACTGTAAGCATACATAGCTCTATATATAGATGTGTGTGTGTGTGTGTGTTGTCCCAGATCTGAGCGGGGGCCGCCTGGGGGACCACACCTCGCAGCAGCCTGATTAATTTTAGGGCCCCAACATGAATATTTCAAACTCTGCCTTGTTCCTGTTTACTTAATGACGCGCTAATTCAAATGGCCCCATTGATTAAAAATTCATTTTATTTGTTAGATGCTTGCCTTTTTATTTATTCCTGTCGCTGCCTACACAAACAGCCCGAGTGTGAGCGGATTGCGTTCGCGAGGCTTGTTTTTTTCGGAGCGGGAGGCGAGCGGAGGCTTGCAGCTTCACGCTTCTCACCATCCCCTTTGAGTGGGTAACATGCGTGGTGCACGTGTGTGTGTGTGTGTGTGTGTGTGTGTGTGTGTGTGTGTGTGTGTGTGCCAGTGTTTGCATGGCCTAATTTTGACATTGTTTAGATTCTCCCGTCTTTCCTCCAGAGGCCTCCGCTATCACAGCAGAACAACTTCCTCATCACAGGCAGAGAACACAGAGACTCATACGGCTCTAATGCACTCAGACCCCCTTTATTCCATCTTTTCTTCCCATCTCATTTATTCCAATGATTGCTGCTGTTCCTCCTTTTTGCCCTTACCCCCCCTCTCCTCTTAGCTTCTTTCTTTCATCCTGATGAAACAAGCCTCTGTTTATTCCTCATATCTATCGTGGTGTGTTTTTGTCTCTTTGGTCAATGCCAGCCCACAACACCGCTTTCACTCTGAAGGCAGCGGTCATGATGGGAATGATTAACAGCTCACTGTGTGTGTGTGTGTGTGTGTGTGTGTGTGTGTGTGTGTGTGTGTGTGTGTGTGTGTGTGTGTGTGTGTGTGTGTCTCAAGGCTTTTAGAGGTATTTACGTTCTTTTGGCGAGGCAAGGACGATGCGTCTGAGCAGGTGTGTGTGCATGCTCGGCTCAGATCCTTAGTGACAGCCGATCACTTTCAACACCACGCGAGTCTTCCTTTAAGTCTTCTCCCTTCATCGCCCCACTGACCCCCCGACTCCCCCCCGACTCTCTGACCCCCCGACTCCCCCCCGACTCTCAGGCGTCCCCCCTCCTCTCTGATCCACCTCTTGTGTGTCGTTCACACTCTCCAGTCTCGCCTGCTCCCTTCTATTCTCCATCCCTTTCTACCTCTTCCAGATGTTGGGGAAGGAATCTCTATTTCATTTGATCCCCCCCCCCCCTCCTTCCCCAGATAATCGTGTCACAAGGCCCTGGCAAGTGAAGTAGAGAAAAAGGAGCGCTTGGAAAATGGAAAACGGGGTCTTTATTCATGTAGTTCTTCCCTTTTGTTCTTTTTATATGCCACTTCGTCTTCGTCTTTTTGCCGGAAGGCCGAGTTTGTCGCACATATCTGAGAGCGTGAGAGACGGCACAGAACAGCAAGGGAGAGCGAGTCAGAAAAGTGATTTCTTTTATTTTGAAAGGTTGTCGGGCCATACCAAAGTCAGAGAGGAGAGGGGGATGAGAGGAAGAACGCGTTGGTGTCAAATCTGTTTATCTCCTTAAAGAAGGCGACAGTGGTTTACCAGCTAACAAGCCTTCCTTCCGACTCCCTCGGCCTCTTATTCTGTCTTTCACAGTATTCCTCCCCCTCCTCCCCCTTCCTCCCCCAGAGCGTGCTTTTAGAAGCGGGCTTGCCAATTTACTGTAACTCTCCATCATCTTTTTCTCTCTTTTCCTCATTTTTCATCTCCCTGCATTTCCTTTCTCAATCAAATATACATGGACTTTTCTTCTCTTTCTTTTTTTAAAAGACTCTCTCTTTCTCTCTTTCTGTCCTCCAAACACGCCGTGTTTTCTTCCACCACTGTCACGCCATTTTATCTCGGCATTTCAAAAACCGAGGCACTCTGGCTCTGGAAAAAAAAAAGAATGTCTCAATTGTACACATGATGTCGGAGTTATTCATGTACTTGAGCTGTGTGTGTGTGTGTGTGTGTGTGTGTGTGTGTGTGTGTGTGCGTGTAGGCCTTCCATTTTCATGAAGAGCTCCCATGGCCTTAGGCGTTCTCTCAGAATCACACAATTCATATTGTCTGTGCGCTGCTGTCGGGTTTGACAACACATCAGTCTGTGTGTCTTTGCGTGTGTGTGTGTGTGTTTGCGTGTGTGTTTGTGTGTGTTTGTATGTGTGGACATCGCTCATGTGTGGAGGAGGATAAATAATTGATTACCCCGGAAGTATTGCTGCCATTGTCTCCAACATGACGTGTGATGGATGTTGCGCTTGGGGAGTGTGTGTGTGTGTGTGTGTGTGTGTGTGTGTGTGTGTGTGTGTGTGTGTGTGTGTGTGTGTGTGTGCTCGCTCACAAAGCGTAATTATCACTGGAAGGTTGCTGCCCTATTGGCAAATGCCAAATGCTTTGTTCTGCCCTGCTCCAGGTTAATTGGCTGATTGAAGTACAAGACTCCTACTAATGCTTTATTGTGCTGTAATGTGTGAGTGTCACTGGGCGTGTGTGTGTGTGTGTGTGTGTGTGATTTGGAGCAGCAACAAAGAGAAGCTGGAGGTGATGATGGGGTAAATCCCGTTACGTGTGTGCAGACACGCTGAATGTTCTCAGAGGAGAATTCCTGTTTGTTACAACTTGGTTTGCCTCCTTTTGTCATCTCTACCAGTTATGATGACAATGAAACTTGATCAAGATGGTCAAACAGGTTGAAAACCAGTTGGACGCCACTTTTATGTGGAGGCCAACCCTGAAGGCGGCGGAGGTGTGTACATTTGGATATCCAAACCACACAGTTTGGATAAAGTCTGAGTTCATCCAGTGAAGGTTAGTCTCTTTATTGTGTTCACAGCCTCAGATTGATGTTTCTGACATTTAATGTAATCTCAGTAATCAATTTAGTGAGTAAAATGTCATTATTACCAACAGAAACATTCACCCAAACTACAAAATAAGACCTACATTGTTATAAACCCTAATTATCCCCTAAAACCCTCAAAGGTCCATTTGTATATCAATTTCTCACCCAGTGTTCCTTTTAATTCTTGAAGAAATGTTGTTCCCGCATGTCTCCATGATGAACAAAGAATCCAAAACCAGAGAAAAGTCTAGGTGTAACAAAAACCACAACTATATTATTAGAGTCTAATACATCCCCTCGTATGCTCGCTACCCAAACACACACGTTTCCACTAAAACCATTCTAAGCTCCCAAGAAGAGTCATATGAGAAAAGCTTTTTCTCCTTTTAACAATGCGGTCCAAGATGAGAGGCGGCAGCCAGACTCGGATATGTGAGGCTCTGAGGGACCTTAACTTAAGAGTCCTGCTGCTGACCTGATTATTGCAAACACAAAAATCTAAGTTATGCACAAAAGGAATGTATGAAATGTTCTGGACTTGTGTGTACATGTGTGTGTGGGTAAGACTTCCCAAGAGAGACCAAAAACTGGCCTTTCAAGTGTGTGTGTGTGTGTGTGTGTGTGTGTGTGTGTGTGTGTGTGTGTGTGTGTGTGTGTGTGTGTGTGTGTGTGTGTGTGTGCGCGCGCGCGCGCGCGTGTGTGTGTGTGTGTGTGTGTGTGTGTGTGTGCGCGTGTGTGTGTGCGCGCGTGTGTGTGTGTGTGGGTAAGCCTGTGGATCAGAGTGCTGGTTAAATGAGAGGGGTAATTCTGTAGCTTTGTCGGAGCGACGAGGGGCCTAACTCAGCGTTAGGCCGACTGATCTCCATTTGTTCCACCCGCGGAGAGCGAGAGAGAGAGTGAGAGAGAGGGAAAGTGCGAGACGGCGTGATGACTAAAATAACCATTCGGGGGTTTGGCATGGGGGCAGAAAGGTTGGACGGGAAGAGAGATGATGGAGGGAGCCGGAGAGAGAAAACAGAGCAAAAGACCGACGGCAGCTAAATTAGTAAAAATGTTGTTTCCGGGTGAAAACGACCAACCGCACTCGTGATTTCAGGAGTTGGTGGCAACCTGGGTCTGCATTATTTCAAATGACCAGCAGGGGGCGACGTCTCTGAAAGAAAAGGAAGTCTTGATTCATAACCTCAATAAATATTGTAAACATGGGTATGTAGTCTCCAAATCTTTAAGTCTTCTTCAGCACAATGTTTATTTTGGAGATTCTGGTCCCAAATAGAGTAAAATAGACGTTAAAGCAGCTTCGGCTGGGGGGGCGTGGCTAGCTTATGACTGACATGTGACAGTTTTTTAAGGATCTGCTCACGTTTTTGTCTTCCAACTTTAATGGTATTCAGTATTGGTTGCCTGTCTAATGGCTGTTCTATAAAAAACTGGTGGGTTTTAGAAAGAGCCCCTACATGTTACTTAATATGCACTGACCAGGTCAGAATGTTTCAGCCTCCAAACACAAGGCCAGCGTGAGTGCATTTGCTTTAAAAGGTGTGAAGTGTTGCGTTTCATCGTGGACAGAGAAACCAGGAGAAAGATGATTGCATTTTGAAATAGTGCTGGAACAGAAAAAGCCGGATCGGGGAGCCGAGAACTCCGGAGCTTTTTGTTGGCGGGAATCGTTCCCCTCCTCTTCTTCTCTTTCTCCGCCGTCGCAGTCCTTTGATCTGAGCTCATGCCAAAATTAGATGTGGTTCAGCCCGAACCTTCGTCATCTCTTCTCTCTGTTTCTCACACACGCTGCACAAATCCATGCCTTCACATTCATGCTGCTGTAATCTGGGTTCAGCGTGACGGGTAGAGGCCGGCATGAAAGAGCTGCCACCCGGTCCTCGGGATGAGACCGGCTCACAGGCCCAGACCCGGTCTATCTGCACAAGCAGCAACTGGCAAAGGTCTCAGTGACGCCCCCCCCCCACATGTAATTATTACACACTAGAAGCCTCACTTACTGCGTCACCAAATTAATTGAAAAAAAGAAAACATTTCCTTTTTTTGACTGCAATCTGTATTAATTAATGCATGTTAATTTGAATTGTCAGAAGAATGCATTGAAGGTATTATTAAGAAATCAAACGGCATGCATACTAATAATACATAATACAAAGCATAATGACAACACACCAAGGATATCATAGTAAAGATAAATACAACATTTAGGAAAAACACCCTCACAAACTGAAAATATAAGAATAGTCCATCAAAAGGCTCTGACGAAACAAAAGCAGAACATGCTTTTCATATGCAAAACTAAAAGAGATAATAATGGAGGTGGTTTCTTTTGATTGGTCCTCGTCAACGTCGGCTGGCATATTTAATCTCTAAAGATGACATGCTTTGTTTATGATTTACCTTTCTTTCATCTTTTTCATCTTTTGTATAGGAAATAAACACATAATAATATTTTAAATATTAGTTCAAAAGTATTTGGAATTTCAAAGAGGAGAGCGATGGCGAGTTTTCAATGTCAATATATGAAATGAAAGAGAAAAATAATCCAAAAACCAAAAATCTTGATCAAATACGTTTTAGAAAATTGGGGAAATCAGCTGGAATATCGATACCAGTTCCATAAATCTTGATAAACACGCACTAGTTGAATGTTTGAATGATGTTTTCTTGATAATAATAATAATGTTGTGGCCTCTGGAGCAGCCACCTGACCTCCACGGTAAACACGTTAATATAACTAAGCCATAATGTGGCCGGAGGAACATTCTCACATAATTACATATTTATATGGATCCGTCTGATATCAGGATGTGAATTACATCATGTTGATATTGTCCCATCTCTAATGAATACTTGAACATAAATAGGCTAAGCATATAAAAAGTAATACATTTTGAGGCGTAGACGTTGTCCAGCTCCTTCTTAAAACCAACTCAAACACGTCTGACAATCTCAACTCAAACTATGGAAACATGTCTGGGGAATCGAGCCGACGACCTTTTGTTTTGCCAGCATCTCAAGAGAGCCAATCTCATAGTTGACATCCCCAGGCGACTAGATAGTAATCCCGTCCTAATCCCCGTGTGACCTTTTAAAGCAGTGAAGTGGACAAGGATGCAGCTCAGGAGTCCAGACCCTCAAATGTAAAAATAAAAAGTTCCGGGTTGGCCGGCTGTAATGGGCCGATATGGTGTGTTTATGTTGTGCTTTGTAATCATGTTACTCCCACCCTGACCTCGCTGCTGGCGGGCTTCCAGAGACAGAGGCCCACAGTGAGTCCCTGCTATCTGGACCTGAGACCAGGTTTCAGGATGAGCTTGGTGGTGGACTTGAGCCCGAGGGGGGGGCGAGCATTAGCTGTGGTCTCGGGGGGGAGTGTGTGTGTGTGTGTGTGTGTCTGTCGGGGAGTGTGTGTGTGTGTGTGTGAGTGTGTGTGAGTTTGAGTGAGTGTGTGTGTGTGAGTGTGTGTGTGTGTGTAGGAAGGTAAATCGATGTCAAAACACTTAGAAAGACGCGCAGCAGCGTGTGTGTGAACGCATGGTTATTTCTTATGCGTGCGTGCGTGCGTGCGTTGTCGTGCGCAGGTTGTATGTCACGCGTAACAAGAAGCTGCGTACATATGAAGCAGCGTGCACACGTCTGTCTCTCACTGTTTGACAAATGTTGTTACGCGTTCACACGCACGTGCGGTCGCAGATTCTGATGCTGCGCGGCCGGAATTGATCTGCTGTGCGCACCTACTCCGCG
>NW_028155527.1:27500-36815 GCF_963514095.1 Eutrigla gurnardus
CGTCTCTGTCTTAAGTCTTTAGCTCTCGCCGGGGGGGGGGGGGGACCTTTTCCACCTGTTCTATAATTCATCCAAAGAATACAGGAATATTATTTTACCATATTTGGTGAGGTCAGTGCCGGCCTGACCTTTGCACACCTCACTGAGCATTCACACTGAAGTTTCCTTGCAGGATGGATCTGAATTAAAAAAAGAGTCCTTTTAGAGCAGCAGGATCTCTTTTAGTTGGGTTAATTAGTACTTCACTTTTAAGCCATTTCACTTTTGAAAACGTCTGCTATCTCCCACATTAACCGGAGGGAGATATTTATGGATGGATGGAGAGCTTCCCTTACTTGCATGTTACTTTGGCACCGACTGTCTTTCACTTTATTGCAGCAGTGGAAACAAAAAAAACAAAAACAGCCCAAGTTTGAATTTTGGCCGATTTTTGCCAAATGTATGCGAGAGCAAACAGAGCTCCGCTTGGCCTCCTTCCATCGGATTATACTTGGATGTTTTGGAGGTTTTGGGCGATCTGCTCGCTGTAAGTTACACTGGACCAGAGTCTTGATCAGATGCCTAAACTTGAGTCTTTTTCGCTGATTTACGGCATGTTGTTGCTTTCCTCGCCTGCCGACGCCGTGGCTGCTTGGCCTTTCACCTCCGAACAACGCCTGCTATTCCTTGTAGTGATGATAAAAGAGCTGTCAGCACACACACACACACACACACACACACACACACACACACACACACACACACACACACACACACACACACACACAGACGTTTCTACATCACACGTACAGACTCACTGTGAGCCGTGATTGTCTTCTGTAGACAATAAGAGCAGAGAGTGACCTCTTGCAGCATCTCCTCGTCTCACACTGTCTCTCTGTAATCCTTCATCTCTCCCCTCTCCTCATCTTCACCTCCTCCTCCTCCTCACTCTCCTCCCGTCTTCCTCTGTTCCCTACAGCTGATTTCTTTGTTTGAGCTCTTTTCTTAGCTAATCTCTTTTCTTCCCGTCTTCTTTCTCCCTCGTTCTCATGTTGGCGTTCGGGCCTTGACCTTGTGTTTTCATTCTCCTTGTTTTACCCGACATGCTGTTTTCTCTCCAAACCCCCCCCCCCCCACACACACACACACACACACACACTTTTTACTTGTTACTTGTTACAGTGGCTCGCCCACCCTTTAGTCCTCTCTCTCTCCTCGTCTCTCGTAGCCCTTCTTAAAAGATGCACCCTTAGCTGTGTGTTTACCTCTCCAATTAAATTAAATGAATCAAAATTAGACTTAATTACTCTTCCTTCACTCGCGGGCATGGAAAATGACTTCACGTTACAAGGGGCATATTTCACTTTGTGTAACAAAATGTCTAAAGGGATAAACACTAATTAAATAGTGTGATTAAAAGACACTTGGGAAGATGGTCATGCACAATTTAGCGCAGCTCAGCGTGCACTGAAACCCTTGGTCTGTTCTCATCCGCAGTGAGTGACATAGATGTGGAGGATGTTTAAGCAATTAAGTTGCTGTGAGAAGTTGCACCTTAAAGGGCGACACCGGAGCCAAACAAACAGGACATGTTTACATTTCCATTTGCAGTTTGATTGTTGTTTTATTTATATCTCATACGCTGCCTCTTACAGGTTTTTTTTTACACTGAGTTGTTACATTCTGTGGTTGAATCTTGAATATTCCCATCATAAATAATTTTTTGATTGACCTGAAGGAATACGTAAATATGAGGTTGCCTTTGAATTGTTGAAATATAAAATGTGGTTTTGGTTTTGTACTTTGCTTAAAGAGCTTCTTCTTGGCCGGATGCTCTAGAAACAGTAAACGTCCCCGTAGTGGGCGGCCATCGAGCTGACTTTAACTCCACGGCGTTTCCCCGTTTTAAAGCGTAAAATGAGTCTGAGTCGTCACTTAGCCTTCCACACGCTGCAGAGGTGCGTTACGTCCACGTTTACCTGATGTGTGTTAGCGGGATAACCTCGCATCGCTCCTGCAGCTTCACTCCCTTCTGTCTCAGCCCTGATAGAGATGCTGTAAATGCTGTAAAACTCAACCTTCACACCTTGAGTCGCTGTCAGTCAGTCTGCCGCCTCAGCTTTTTTTCTCAAATTGAACCATTTCTGAATGAATGTCAAACAAACGGAGCCGTGGTGTGTATAAAAACTGGACTTCATGTTTAATGCATCAGTCTCTGATTAATTATCCCCTTCTGAGATTGTGACGCGTCCAACCTGATTTGGTACCGAGCGACTGTGCTTCTTTTTATATATATATTACTGGACGGGGAAGAAAATAAAAATAAATGGGTTCGTATTTACACGAGGGCAGCGGGTTTATTTCTCATTACACTTATAATGTAAAAATAGGATTTACTCTCTGTGGTGCTTTTGTTTCTCACATTTCTGCTTCCTCCCCCCCGCCCTCCCCCTCCCTGAATACATGTCCGCTGTCTGTGGTGAGACAGAATTATTGGAAAGATTAATTGTAACCTACTGTACTGTGGTTACTGTCAAAAGCTCCGCTGGACCACACGGGAAGAAGAGCGATATGGGGAGTGAATGGAATGAGGCAGCTGTTAACAGGCTGGGATTGAGAGGGGGGGTGGCCTATGACATGGGAGGAGACGGAGGGAATGCAGAGGAGGAGGAGGAGGACAGGAGGTGGAGAAGGAGATGACGGGAACGGCGAGGCAGCGGTTGGGGGCGAGAGTCGGTGCAGAAAATGGAATTGGAGGCTACTGTAGCGTTACTCTATGGAGATGGGGAAAACGAGGTGGATCTCTCTGTGTGTGAGAGAGAGAGAGGCTTAGGCAGTGCATTATATGCTTCTTTTTTGTGATGGGTTTATGGCCCATGTGTGAATGTGCTTGCATGCGTGTCCTGGTGACTGCACTATTTTATCAGCGCTTGATGTCGTCGTACACATCTCAGCATGTGAGCACCCAACGTACCTCTTATTATGTGAGGTCGCTAAAAAAAGCATATTAATTAACTACTTCCTGTAAATGATGAAAAGCAAACTCAAGTTTTAAATGAAGAGTCCAAGGCTCAGTTCAAGGCCCTCTTGTTTTTCACATCCAGATGCTTCCATCAGACCTCATTATAGGTAACGGTAACAAATGTGCCTTGCTCTGTGACGAGGCAACCATTCTCTCCGCGATGGCACTGAGCAACAACTCTCTTTAGCTAATGCAGATACAAAGTGAGCTAATTCCTCGCGGCCCCAAACAAAGGAAGACATCATTCTTATGAAACACACCTTTTAGAGTTGGTGCTCGTCTAGACTTTCTGTTGCAATAACAGTCCGAAATATTTGTACAATCTTGGGAAAAAAAACTTTTATAGCCTCATAAAAGAAGTCTTCATTCCACTGTCTTAAAAAATATACTATGAATGGCCTGTTTTCTAGTGCAGACTGGGCTAAAGAGACGCTTACCCACGCTTTAATTTCCAGCAGGTTCCATTACGGTAATGCTCTTTTTCCTCAACTCTCCCCCGAAAACACTTCAGCTCGTTCATCATGCTGCTGCTGCTGGAGTCCGAAAATCAGGGAAAGTGAACACATCACTCTGCTTTCCCTCTGCTCTGCCTTTCCATGTGTGTCAGAGAATCAAGCTTAAAACTGCCATCTCTCACTGGTTTCACCGACATCCATCTGTGATTGTCGTTTACCACGTCGACCCTCGGCCTCTCGGGTCATCAGGTGGTCGGCTGCTAACTGGTCCCATGGTGGAGGAGCAGCCTTCAAAAAAACCCTGTTTTTTATCACTTTTCACTTTTGTGACTGAACCTTAAATACGAATAATCTGATATCTTCACTTTCATTTCCTTTTTAGTGTTTCTACTCATTTAATTTGCATTTTAATGTTTGTCTTTCCCTTTTCTTATGTTGTAGTTCATTACGCGAAGCACTTTGAATTGCCTCTGTGTAGGAAATGTTACTGCACAGATACACTTGCACTCTCAATGCAATTAGATCACTTAGTGTTAATTGTTTCAAACTGTAATGGGTCCACATGGGTGCAGTGTATTTGGAATATTTTACGAAAGCCTTCGTAGCCCTTTTCCTCCCCGTCTGTTTTCCTCCTGTTTTTCTGCTGCACTTTGCGGCGGCTCAATAGAAAACAAAAAAACAACACAAAAAGCCCGGTAATGGTACCGGTAATAGCAGCAGCGGCACTAGAATTGATGTCGTTTGCATACCGTTTAATGCGGCGCACCACTGTAGACGTCGACGTCCTCAAGGATCCTCCCAGCGCTGCCTCATCAATTACTTTGCTGCTCAATAACTGCTGGCAGACTCAAGTACGACAGTAAATGAGATTCTTACATAATACGACACGGGCCAATAATGACTTTGGAAGCTCCCTGCATGCATTAGGGGGGTTTGGTGGCCAGGTACTACGTTTCTGCACTTAAAATCCAATACTTGCTGCACACAGACCAGCGGATTCTTTAACGAGCTGCGGCACTTATACAGTTATGCAATATTGTGTGCGTGCCATATGCCTCCGTTTTGGCCCACTGATATCAGTTTAGGCTTCATCAGCATCATCATCTCATCTTCTGGCTGCCAGCTCCTGAGCACATCACATACTTACATCAGCTGGAGTTTTGTTACCATGAACTGACCGGTAGTGTAGTAGCTGTGCCAGATGCTTTATCAGGAGGGTGTACGCATGAGATCCAATCCGATCCATCTTTTTCAGGACCGATACCTGGGTTCTGGGTACCAGCTGATCTAATACTAGTGTTTCAATATGACTAAAAAATAAACCATGCATCAGCAACTTGATAAAAACTCTTCAAAATGAACAGTGCAGCACTTAAATAGTCTATAATGTACAAAGTAAACAGATCGGCCCCATTAACATCATATCCAATCCAACTATTTGAATTAGCATCCTGATGCAGCATCCCTAGCAGCGTGTAACTCTAATATATGACCAGATATATTTGACCTCAGATGCAGAGCTCACAAACAGCCCAGATCTGTCGTGAGCAGCTGCAGGTTTACCTGAGCCTCTGCACATCTTCGTCACACAACTTCACTTGTGCATGTCTTCATCTTTCTCACAAACAAAAAGTGTTGAATTTGTACCAGAAGAAGAATAGTTGTTCACAAAAGCTCGTCGTGGAACAGAAAGAAGACGGCGGAGCTCCTGCTGTGACAATTTGAGTGACGTCTGGCAAATAGCTATATTTAAAGAAATGTTCTGCTCTGTAGAAATCCATGCGTGGCGGCTCTGCAGCGAAAACATCCAAACATAAGCAATCCAATGCAACGGCTGTGACGCCGTTCACTCTGTTTTCTGGTGTTGTAGTGTGTTGCATCATATTGGAAGGCGTGATGAATCTATACATCGCAAGCTCAACAACCTTCGCAAGCATGATAGCAATCATTACATTGGATTTGGTGTGTGTTATCAGTCTGAAGCCACACAGACGGTCAGCAGTTGGTTGACCTTAGCAAGTCATGTTGGTCAGTTTATAAAGCCTTCCAAGCAGCCCACACTGGCACCCCACCAGCAGTCGTCCTGCCTCCTCACATGGTGTGTGTGCATGTGTGTGTGGGCGTTTCTGAAAGGTGTGCGCTTGAGAACGTGTGAGAGAGTTCAGTGATTAGTCAGTTTTACAACCGTTAGAACATAATGATCTAAATGAGCACTTCAAGTGTTCCTACTAGGAAGTTGATTTACCTAAATAAATGCATGCCATCGCCGGCAGTATGTGTGTGTTCAAGCCTGTGTGTGTCTGTCAGTGTGCGGCCTTTGAAATGTGCATATGGGGGGGGGGGGGGGGGGGGTCATTGTGCATCCGTCAGTCTTCCTGACAAGACAGTCAGACGGCGAAGCGAAGGAGGGAGGAGCTGGGAGAAAAGCACCAATAAGGCAGTTTGAATTAGAGAATTGTTTCAGGAAAACAGCATGCGTGTTCTTTAAGTTTGACCTCGTACTGATCGCCATGACAACCAACATGCTCAGACGCATCTTCTGACAGCTACCGTGCTCGAAGAGAGAGTGAATGAAAGTTAAAAAAAGAATACAATGTGTGGAGAAAAAAAAAATAATTGTCGTCATGAATAATGGGACAAAACACATGCACACACACACTCACACACACACACACACACACACACACACACACACACACACACACACACACACACACACACACTCACACACACACACACCCAGCCAGACAGGAGTCAAACATCCCTTTTAGAGATGGTTTCATTCACACAAAGGCAGTAATGAGCTCTTCAAGCCTTTGCCTACACAGGCTGGCTCTCCCATGTGTATTCACCCAACTCAAACATTAACAGGCTAAGAGATTGAGTGCACACACACCACAGGATCCCCCCGCTTGTTCTCTCCGTTCCCCTCACACACACACACACACATACACACAATACACCAGGGTGGTTAAGCACACCCATGTATCTCCAATGAAGTGTCAACTGTACTTTAATTAAGCTTTAATGCCATCGCCTGGTGTGCTGTGATGTGTGTGTGTGTGTGTGTGTGTGTGTGTGTGTGTGTGTGTGTGTGTGTGTGTGTGTGTGTGTGTGTGTGTGTGTGTGTGTGTGTGTGTGTGTGTGTGTGTGTGTGTGTGTGTGTGTGTGTGAGGGAGGGAAACGGCTATCTCTGTCTGACCACAGTGGATGGATTGGCTGGCCTCGGTCTCTCCGTGCGACTTCACAGCACAACACTCCATCGAGTTCTCAACCCAGATGCCAGAGGACTAAACACACACACACACACACACACACACACACACACACACACACACACACACACACACACAGTTTTACTGGCTGCTCCAACGAGCAGCGAAGCAGGGAGACATGATGTTGTTTAAATAGTCTTTCACTCTGTTTTTAACATGAACAGAGACGGAAATAGTTGTGGAATGAACAGAAAAATGAGATTAAGGGAGAAGGCGACTTTCCTTTCCTACCTCCACACAGCACAACAGGAAGTGGTGTGAATGCGACAGCGGGAGGTGTTCAGAACCAGAATCCAGAAGCACTGCCTCAGGTTCGTGTAGCTGAATGTTAACGTGCTCAGACGTGTTTGGGGGCTGTGTGGTCGGAAAGTTAAGAACAGGACTTTCGGTTGCCCCTAAGACTGTAAATGTCCACCTGTCTCACATTATTTCAACTGTGTTTATGTTTATTCTGGTGACGAGGAGGAGTTAGACTCATAGAAGACATAGACAAAGATGTAGATGGCAGTGACGGCCGGGCCACCTCCATGTTTGACCTCAGAGGTGAGAGCCGTGTGCAGGTAAACTTCATTCTCCTTTAAAGTGGATTTCACACCTCAACGTTTACATTCCCGTCTTTTGGGTGGATGTTCGTCTGAGAGCCAAAGAAACTAATATTTGTAGAACAAAAAAGGCCCATTTAAGTTTAATTTGTCTGGTTGGGTCTGAACAAACGTGTGTGTGTGTCAGTGTGTGTCAGTGTGTGTGTGTGTGTGTCAGTGTGTGTCAGTGTGTGTGTGTGTGTGTGTGTGTGTGTGTGTGTGTGTATTGCACCTGATTGTTTGTGCTTGTATCTACATATAACCGATGTTGGTGATGGGAGGCAATCAATCGTCCAACTATACCATTAGCAGCCTGGAGGGAGAGAGAGTGTGTGGCTGTGTGTGTGTGTGTGCACCTGCGTGTGTGTGTGTGTGTGTGTGTGTGTGCACCTGAGTGTGTGTGTGTGTGTGTGTGTGTGTGTGTGTGCACCTGAGTGTGTGTGTGTGTGTGTGTGTGTGTGTGTGTGTGTGCACCTGAGTGTGTGTGTGTACGCAGAGTTCTCTCTGTTAATTTGTATCAAGCTATTTAGATTCACAAAGCATCAGAGAGAGAGAGAGAGAGAGAGAGAGAGAGAGAGAGACAGAGAGAGAGAGACAGAGAGAGAGAGAGAGAGGGACAGAGAGAGAGAGAGAGAGGGATAGAGAGAGAGAGAGAGAAAGACGGGAGATGAACGGGAGAACCAAGCGAAAGAGACAGAAAACAAATGGAATGGAAGGAAAAACAAGAGCCGTGGGAGGGAGGGAGAGGGGGAGAGAGAGAGAGAGGGAGGGACAGATTAGATGGGAGGGAGAGAGAGAGAGAGAGAGAGAGGGAGGGACAGATTAGATGGGAGGGTGAGGAACAGAGAGAGAGAGAGAGAAAATGGGATGAGTGTCGGCGGAGGCCACGGAGTCAAAGTCGGCGTTTAATCCCCGAGACGGCTCCGGGTCTCTCTCTCTCGACCACACAAACACACAAACAAAGTCATGCGTGTCCCCCCCCCCATGTACACCAACACGGCTGGAAGCCCTCTGCCGTACTGGGACGAGGTAGTTACTGGACATCTCTTCCACCCCAGCACCACTTCCACTAGCATTAGCGGCTGCCTGTCCTTTCTTCATTACGTTAGCATTAGCTTTAGCCCCCCCTCCCCATTAATGAAGTCTGTTCTCGTGCCGAGCGCTACAGATCACGTTAGTGTGCTAACCCAAGCAGGACCACTCTGTCTTGCCTTGTTGCCTCCCTCATCTCACGCCTGTTTCTCTTCTCCAGTTTTACTTCTCCCCCCCCCCCCCCCCCCACCTTCCTGGGGTCACCGGCCAACCATGAAAGAGAAGAGAGCTGCCTCTCTTGCATTTTGTATCCGTGGGAGACTCTCATTGAGATTTAGACCCTTGTCATGGGAGCATGTGGTCGGTTAGGACTCGTTTTAGGCTCCAGATCTGGATGTGGTGCGGTTAAGTTGAGGGTGAGACATAAAACAGGGGTTAACAACAAGGTGGAGGCTCCAGCTGTGTGTGTGTGTGTGTGTGTGTGTGTGTGTGGTGGCTGGATCTTGATTGGAGCGATGTGCAGTGGATGAATGCCGGGAGGTGAGGAGGAGGGAGGTGAGGAGGAGGGAGGTGAGGAGGAGCTGGATGATGAAGTGTGGGGACGAATGGGACGGGAACATTGGGGGGGGGGGGGGGGGGTGGGAGAGAGGAGAGTGATGGCCGTCAGGGCCAGAGGTGAGGAGGAGGAGGGGAGAAAAAAGGTGACTACGGAGTGGGAAGAAGCAAACAAGGTGCATTTTTAGATTCCTGCTTCCCAGCCAGAAAGTGATTTATGGTTTCAGCTTCCTCTTTTCACAGTGATGTTCATTTACATGCATTATTGTACATAAAGTTGAATGTGTATCCATTTCTTTTGCAACTGTATCGTCATTATTCCCTATTTTTTAGAGGGAAATATTGCTTTCATAATAATAGGTTTTCTTCCACTGCATTTACAGTTACTGCTATATATAACAACGACAAAGCAT
>NW_028155526.1:0-18362 GCF_963514095.1 Eutrigla gurnardus
CGCAGGGAAGAGGCTTTTAAGCTGTTATTTGCATGTAACACACGTTTTTAACCACTATTGCAGTGTCAGTTGTCAAATAAGCTGCTTTCTTCAATGTCCCATCGATATCGTCACATTTAAGTCATAAAAGCACTCTGGAGGTGGATTCTTCTGTCGTTTCAGTGTGATTCCAGTGTCTTTGAACACAAAATGGCGTCTAAACATCAAATAAGTGCAAAACAATGCTTTTACAAGTTTAATGTGGGGAAAAGGCTGTAATAGCTGTTTCACGCAGGGAAGAGGCTTTTAAGCTGTTATTTGCATGTAACACACGTTTTACCACTATTGCAGTGTCAGTTGTCAAATAAGCTGCTTTCTTCAATGGTCCCACGATATCATCACATTTAAGTCATGAAAGCACTCTGGAGTGGATCTTCTGTCGTTTCAGTGTGATTCCAGTGTCTTTGAACACAAAATGGCGTCTAAACATCAAATAAGTGCAAAACAATGCTTTTACAAGTTTAATGTGGGGAAAAGGCTGTAATAGCTGTTTCACGCAGGGAAGAGGCTTTTAAGCTGCTATTTGCATGTAACACACGTTTTAACCACTATTGCAGTGTCAGTTGTCAAATAAGCTGCTTTCTTCAATGTCCCATCGATATCAGTCACATTTAAGTCATAAAAGCACTCTGGAGTGGATCTTCTGTCGTTTCAGTGTGATTCCAGTGTCTTTGAACACAAAATGGCGTCTAAACATCAAATAAGTGCAAAACAATGCTTTTACAAGTTTAATGTGGGGAAAAGGCTGTAATAGCTGTTTCACGCAGGGAAGAGGCTTTTAAGCTGGTTATTTGCATGTAACACACGTTTTAACCACTATTGCAGTGTCAGTTGTCAAATAAGCTGCTTTCTTCAATGTCCCATCGATATCGTCACATTTTAAGTCATAAAAGCACTCTGGAGTGGATCTTCTGTCGTTTCAGTGTGATTCCAGTGTCTTTGAACACAAAATGGCGTCTAAACATCAAATAAGTGCAAAACAATGCTTTTACAAGTTTAATGTGGGGAAAAGGCTGTAATAGCTGTTTCACGCAGGGAAGAGGCTTTTAAGCTGTTATTTGCATGTAACACACGTTTTAACCACTATTGCAGTGTCAGTTGTCAAATAAGCTGCTTTCTTCAATGTCCCATCGATATCGTCACATTTAAGTCATAAAAGCACTCTGGAGTGGATCTTCTGTCGTTTCAGTGTGATTCCAGTGTCTTTGAACACAAAATGGCGTCTAAACATCAAATAAGTGCAAAACAATGCTTTTACAAGTTTAATGTGGGGAAAAGGCTGTAATAGCTGTTTCACGCAGGGAAGAGGCTTTTAAGCTGTTATTTGCATGTAACACACGTTTTAACCACTATTGCAGTGTCAGTTGTCAAATAAGCTGCTTTCTTCAATGTCCCATCGATATCGTCACATTTAAGTCATAAAAGCACTCTGGAGTGGATCTTCTGTCGTTTCAGTGTGATTCCAGTGTCCTTTGAACACAAAATGGCGTCTAAACATCAAATAAGTGCAAAACAATGCTTTTACAAGTTTAATGTGGGGAAAAGGCTGTAATAGCTGTTTCACGCAGGGAAGAGGCTTTTAAGCTGTTATTTGCATGTAACACACGTTTTAACCACTATTGCAGTGTCAGTTGTCAAATAAGCTGCTTTCTTCAATGTCCCATCGATATCGTCACATTTAAGTCATAAAAGCACTCTGGAGTGGATCTTCTGTCGTTTCAGTGTGATTCCAGTGTCTTTGAACACAAAATGGCGTCTAAACATCAAATAAGTGCAAAACAATGCTTTTACAAGTTTAATGTGGGGAAAAGGCTGTAATAGCTGTTTCACGCAGGGAAGAGGCTTTTAAGCTGTTATTTGCATGTAACACACGTTTTAACCACTATTGCAGTGTCAGTTGTCAAATAAGCTGCTTTCTTCAATGTCCCATCGATATCTTCACATTTAAGTCATGAAAGCACTCTGGAGTGGATCTTCTGTCGTTTCAGTGTGATTCCAGTGTCTTTGAACACAAAATGGCGTCTAAACATCAAATAAGTGCAAAACAATGCTTTTACAAGTTTAATGTGGGGAAAAGGCTGTAATAGCTGTTTCACGCAGGGAAGAGGCTTTTAAGCTGTTATTTGCATGTAACACACGTTTTAACCACTATTGCAGTGTCAGTTGTCAAATAAGCTGCTTTCTTCAATGTCCCATCGATATCGTCACATTTAAGTCATAAAAGCACTCTGGAGTGGATCTTCTGTCGTTTCAGTGTGATTCCAGTGTCTTTGAACACAAAATGGCGTCTAAACATCAAATAAGTGCAAAACAATGCTTTTACAAGTTTAATGTGGGGAAAAGGCTGTAATAGCTGTTTCACGCAGGGAAGAGGCTTTTAAGCTGCTATTTGCATGTAACACACGTTTTTAACCACTATTGCAGTGTCAGTTGTCAAATAAGCTGCATTCTTCAATGTCCCATCGATATCATCACATTTAAGTCATAAAAGCACTCTGGAGTGGATCTTCTGTCGTTTCAGTGTGATTCCAGTGTCTTTGAACACAAAATGGCGTCTAAACATCAAATAAGTGCAAAACAATGCTTTTACAAGTTTAATGTGCGGGAAAAGGCTGTAATAGCTGTTTCACGCAGGGAAGAGGCTTTTAAGCTGTTATTTGCATGTAACACACGTTTTAACCACTATTGCAGTGTCAGTTGTCAAATAAGCTGCTTTCTTCAATGTCCCATCGATATCGTCACATTTAAGTCATAAAAGCACTCTGGAGTGGATCTTCTGTCGTTTCAGTGTGATTCCAGTGTCTTTGAACACAAAATGGCGTCTAAACATCAAATAAGTGCAAAACAATGCTTTTACAAGTTTAATGTGGGAAAAGGCTGTAATAGCTGTTTCACGCAGGGAAGAGGCTTTTAAGCTGTTATTTGCATGTAACACACGTTTTAACCACTATTGCAGTGTCAGTTGTCAAATAAGCTGCTTTCTTCAATGTCCCATCGATATCATCACATTTAAGTCATGAAAGCACTCTGGAGTGGATCTTCTGTCGTTTCAGTGTGATTCCAGTGTCTTTGAACACAAAATGGCGTCTAAACATCAAATAAGTGCAAAACAATGCTTTTACAAGTTTAATGTGGGGAAAAGGCTGTAATAGCTGTTTCACGCAGGGAAGAGGCTTTTAAGCTGTTATTTGCATGTAACACACGTTTTAACCACTATTGCAGTGTCAGTTGTCAAATAAGCTGCTTTCTTCAATGTCCCATCGATATCGTCACATTTAAGTCATAAAAGCACTCTGGAGTGGATCTTCTGTCGTTTCAGTGTGATTCCAGTGTCTTTGAACACAAAATGGCGTCTAAACATCAAATAAGTGCAAAACAATGCTTTTACAAGTTTAATGTGGGGGAAAAGGCTGTAATAGCTGTTTCACGCAGGGAAGAGGCTTTTAAGCTGTTATTTGCATGTAACACACGTTTTAACCACTATTGCAGTGTCAGTTGTCAAATAAGCTGCTTTCTTCAATGTCCATCGATATCATTCACATTTAAGTCATGAAAGCACTCTGGAGTGGATCTTCTGTCGTTTCAGTGTGATTCCAGTGTCTTTGAACACAAAATGGCGTCTAAACATCAAATAAGTGCAAAACAATGCTTTTACAAGTTTAATGTGGGGAAAAGGCTGTAATAGCTGTTTCACGCAGGAAGAGGCTTTTAAGCTGCTATTTGCATGTAACACACGTTTTAACCACTATTGCAAGTGTCAGTTGTCAAATAAGCTGCTTTCTTCAATGTCCCATCGATATCATCACATTTAAGTCATAAAAGCACTCTGGAGTGGATCTTCTGTCGTTTCAGTGTGATTCCAGTGTCTTTGAACACAAAATGGCGTCTAAACATCAAATAAGTGCAAAACAATGCTTTTTACAAGTTTAATGTGGGGAAAAGGCTGTAATAGCTGTTTCACGCAGGGAAGAGGCTTTTAAGCTGTTATTTGCATGTAACACACGTTTTAACCACTATTGCAGTGTCAGTTGTCAAATAAGCTGCTTTCTTCAATGTCCCATCGATATCGTCACATTTAAGTCATAAAAGCACTCTGGAGTGGATCTTCTGTCGTTTCAGTGTGATTCCAGTGTCTTTGAACACAAAATGGCGTCTAAACATCAAATAAGTGCAAAACAATGCTTTTACAAGTTTAATGTGGGGAAAAGGCTGTAATAGCTGTTTCACGCAGGGAAGAGGCTTTTAAGCTGCTATTTGCATGTAACACACGTTTTAACCACTATTGCAGTGTCAGTTGTCAAATAAGCTGCATTCTTCAATGTCCCATCGATATCATCACATTTAAGTCATAAAAGCACTCTGGAGTGGATCTTCTGTCGTTTCAGTGTGATTCCAGTGTCTTTGAACACAAAATGGCGTCTAAACATCAAATAAGTGCAAAACAATGCTTTTACAAGTTTAATGTGGGGAAAAGGCTGTAATAGCTGTTTCACGCAGGGAAGAGGCTTTTAAGCTGTTATTTGCATGTAACACACGTTTTAACCACTATTGCAGTGTCAGTTGTCAAATAAGCTGCTTTCTTCAATGTCCCATCGATATCGTCACATTTAAGTCATAAAAGCACTCTGGAGTGGATCTTCTGTCGTTTCAGTGTGATTCCAGTGTCTTTGAACACAAAATGGCGTCTAAACATCAAATAAGTGCAAAACAATGCTTTTACAAGTTTAATGTGGGGAAAAGGCTGTAATAGCTGTTTCACGCAGGGAAGAGGCTTTTAAGCTGTTATTTGCATGTAACACACGTTTTAACCACTATTGCAGTGTCAGTTGTCAAATAAGCTGCTTTCTTCAATGTCCCATCGATATCATCACATTTAAGTCATGAAAGCACTCTGGAGTGGATCTTCTGTCGTTTCAGTGTGATTCCAGTGTCTTTGAACACAAAATGGCGTCTAAACATCAAATAAGTGCAAAACAATGCTTTTACAAGTTTAATGTGGGGAAAAGGCTGTAATAGCTGTTTCACGCAGGGAAGAGGCTTTTAAGCTGTTATTTGCATGTAACACACGTTTTAACCACTATTGCAGTGTCAGTTGTCAAATAAGCTGCTTTCTTCAATGTCCCATCGATATCGTCACATTTAAGTCATAAAAGCACTCTGGAGTGGATCTTCTGTCGTTTCAGTGTGATTCCAGTGTCTTTGAACACAAAATGGCGTCTAAACATCAAATAAGTGCAAAACAATGCTTTTACAAGTTTAATGTGGGGAAAAGGCTGTAATAGCTGTTTCACGCAGGGAAGAGGCTTTTAAGCTGTTATTTGCATGTAACACACGTTTTAACCACTATTGCAGTGTCAGTTGTCAAATAAGCTGCTTTCTTCAATGTCCCATCGATATCATCACATTTAAGTCATGAAAGCACTCTGGAGTGGATCTTCTGTCGTTTCAGTGTGATTCCAGTGTCTTTGAACACAAAATGGCGTCTAAACATCAAATAAGTGCAAAACAATGCTTTTACAAGTTTAATGTGGGGAAAAGGCTGTAATAGCTGTTTCACGCAGGAAGAGGCTTTTAAGCTGCTTATTTGCATGTAACACACGTTTTAACCACTATTGCAGTGTCAGTTGTCAAATAAGCTGCATTTCTTCAATGTCCCATCGATATCATCACATTTAAGTCATAAAAGCACTCTGGAGTGGATCTTCTGTCGTTTCAGTGTGATTCCAGTGTCTTTGAACACAAAATGGCGTCTAAACATCAAATAAGTGCAAAACAATGCTTTTACAAGTTTAATGTGGGGAAAAGGCTGTAATAGCTGTTTCACGCAGGGAAGAGGCTTTTAAGCTGTTATTTGCATGTAACACACGTTTTAACCACTATTGCAGTGTCAGTTGTCAAATAAGCTGCTTTCTTCAATGTCCCATCGATATCGTCACATTTAAGTCATAAAAGCACTCTGGAGTGGATCTTCTGTCGTTTCAGTGTGATTCCAGTGTCTTTGAACACAAAATGGCGTCTAAACATCAAATAAGTGCAAAACAATGCTTTTACAAGTTTAATGTGGGGAAAAGGCTGTAATAGCTGTTTCACGCAGGGAAGAGGCTTTTAAGCTGTTATTTGCATGTAACACACGTTTTAACCACTATTGCAGTGTCAGTTGTCAAATAAGCTGCTTTCTTCAATGTCCCATCGATATCGTCACATTTAAGTCATAAAAGCACTCTGGAGTGGATCTTCTGTCGTTTCAGTGTGATTCCAGTGTCTTTGAACACAAAATGGCGTCTAAACATCAAATAAGTGCAAAACAATGCTTTTACAAGTTTAATGTGGGGAAAAGGCTGTAATAGCTGTTTCACGCAGGGAAGAGGCTTTTAAGCTGTTATTTGCATGTAACACACGTTTTAACCACTATTGCAGTGTCAGTTGTCAAATAAGCTGCTTTCTTCAATGTCCCATCGATATCATCACATTTAAGTCATAAAAGCACTCTGGAGTGGATCTTCTGTCGTTTCAGTGTGATTCCAGTGTCTTTGAACACAAAATGGCGTCTAAACATCAAATAAGTGCAAAACAATGCTTTTACAAGTTTAATGTGGGGAAAAGGCTGTAATAGCTGTTTCACGCAGGGAAGAGGCTTTTAAGCTGTTATTTGCATGTAACACACGTTTTAACCACTATTGCAGTGTCAGTTGTCAAATAAGCTGCTTTCTTCAATGTCCCATCGATATCGTCACATTTAAGTCATAAAAGCACTCTGGAGTGGATCTTCTGTCGTTTCAGTGTGATTCCAGTGTCTTTGAACACAAAATGGCGTCTAAACATCAAATAAGTGCAAAACAATGCTTTTACAAGTTTAATGTGGGGAAAAGGCTGTAATAGCTGTTTCACGCAGGGAAGAGGCTTTTAAGCTGCTATTTGCATGTAACACACGTTTTAACCACTATTGCAGTGTCAGTTGTCAAATAAGCTGCATTCTTCAATGTCCCATCGATATCATCACATTTAAGTCATAAAAGCACTCTGGAGTGGATCTTCTGTCGTTTCAGTGTGATTCCAGTGTCTTTGAACACAAAATGGCGTCTAAACATCAAATAAGTGCAAAACAATGCTTTTACAAGTTTAATGTGGGGAAAAGGCTGTAATAGCTGTTTCACGCAGGGAAGAGGCTTTTAAGCTGTTATTTGCATGTAACACACGTTTTAACCACTATTGCAGTGTCAGTTGTCAAATAAGCTGCTTTCTTCAATGTCCCATCGATATCGTCACATTTAAGTCATAAAAGCACTCTGGAGTGGATCTTCTGTCGTTTCAGTGTGATTCCAGTGTCTTTGAACACAAAATGGCGTCTAAACATCAAATAAGTGCAAAACAATGCTTTTACAAGTTTAATGTGGGGAAAAGGCTGTAATAGCTGTTTCACGCAGGGAAGAGGCTTTTAAGCTGTTATTTGCATGTAACACACGTTTTAACCACTATTGCAGTGTCAGTTGTCAAATAAGCTGCTTTCTTCAATGTCCCATCGATATCATCACATTTAAGTCATGAAAGCACTCTGGAGTGGATCTTCTGTCGTTTCAGTGTGATTCCAGTGTCTTTGAACACAAAATGGCGTCTAAACATCAAATAAGTGCAAAACAATGCTTTTACAAGTTTAATGTGGGGAAAAGGCTGTAATAGCTGTTTCACGCAGGGAAGAGGCTTTTAAGCTGTTATTTGCATGTAACACACGTTTTAACCACTATTGCAGTGTCAGTTGTCAAATAAGCTGCTTTCTTCAATGTCCCATCGATATCGTCACATTTAAGTCATAAAAGCACTCTGGAGTGGATCTTCTGTCGTTTCAGTGTGATTCCAGTGTCTTTGAACACAAAATGGCGTCTAAACATCAAATAAGTGCAAAACAATGCTTTTACAAGTTTAATGTGGGGAAAAGGCTGTAATAGCTGTTTCACGCAGGGAAGAGGCTTTTAAGCTGTTATTTGCATGTAACACACGTTTTAACCACTATTGCAGTGTCAGTTGTCAAATAAGCTGCTTTCTTCAATGTCCCATCGATATCGTCACATTTAAGTCATAAAAGCACTCTGGAGTGGATCTTCTGTCGTTTCAGTGTGATTCCAGTGTCTTTGAACACAAAATGGCGTCTAAACATCAAATAAGTGCAAAACAATGCTTTTACAAGTTTAATGTGGGGAAAAGGCTGTAATAGCTGTTTCACGCAGGGAAGAGGCTTTTAAGCTGTTATTTGCATGTAACACACGTTTTAACCACTATTGCAGTGTCAGTTGTCAAATAAGCTGCTTTCTTCAATGTCCCATCGATATCATCACATTTAAGTCATGAAAGCACTCTGGAGTGGATCTTCTGTCGTTTCAGTGTGATTCCAGTGTCTTTGAACACAAAATGGCGTCTAAACATCAAATAAGTGCAAAACAATGCTTTTACAAGTTTAATGTGGGGAAAAGGCTGTAATAGCTGTTTCACGCAGGGAAGAGGCTTTTAAGCTGTTATTTGCATGTAACACACGTTTTAACCACTATTGCAGTGTCAGTTGTCAAATAAGCTGCTTTCTTCAATGTCCCATCGATATCGTCACATTTAAGTCATAAAAGCACTCTGGAGTGGATCTTCTGTCGTTTCAGTGTGATTCCAGTGTCTTTGAACACAAAATGGCGTCTAAACATCAAATAAGTGCAAAACAATGCTTTTACAAGTTTAATGTGGGGAAAAGGCTGTAATAGCTGTTTCACGCAGGGAAGAGGCTTTTAAGCTGTTATTTGCATGTAACACACGTTTTAACCACTATTGCAGTGTCAGTTGTCAAATAAGCTGCTTTCTTCAATGTCCCATCGATATCGTCACATTTAAGTCATAAAAGCACTCTGGAGTGGATCTTCTGTCGTTTCAGTGTGATTCCAGTGTCTTTGAACACAAAATGGCGTCTAAACATCAAATAAGTGCAAAACAATGCTTTTACAAGTTTAATGTGGGGAAAAGGCTGTAATAGCTGTTTCACGCAGGGAAGAGGCTTTTAAGCTGTTATTTGCATGTAACACACGTTTTAACCACTATTGCAGTGTCAGTTGTCAAATAAGCTGCTTTCTTCAATGTCCCATCGATATCATCACATTTAAGTCATAAAAGCACTCTGGAGTGGATCTTCTGTCGTTTCAGTGTGATTCCAGTGTCTTTGAACACAAAATGGCGTCTAAACATCAAATAAGTGCAAAACAATGCTTTTACAAGTTTAATGTGGGGAAAAGGCTGTAATAGCTGTTTCACGCAGGGAAGAGGCTTTTAAGCTGTTATTTGCATGTAACACACGTTTTAACCACTATTGCAGTGTCAGTTGTCAAATAAGCTGCTTTCTTCAATGTCCCATCGATATCGTCACATTTAAGTCATAAAAGCACTCTGGAGTGGATCTTCTGTCGTTTCAGTGTGATTCCAGTGTCTTTGAACACAAAATGGCGTCTAAACATCAAATAAGTGCAAAACAATGCTTTTACAAGTTTAATGTGGGGAAAAGGCTGTAATAGCTGTTTCACGCAGGGAAGAGGCTTTTAAGCTGCTATTTGCATGTAACACACGTTTTAACCACTATTGCAGTGTCAGTTGTCAAATAAGCTGCATTCTTCAATGTCCCATCGATATCATCACATTTAAGTCATAAAAGCACTCTGGAGTGGATCTTCTGTCGTTTCAGTGTGATTCCAGTGTCTTTGAACACAAAATGGCGTCTAAACATCAAATAAGTGCAAAACAATGCTTTTACAAGTTTAATGTGGGGAAAAGGCTGTAATAGCTGTTTCACGCAGGGAAGAGGCTTTTAAGCTGTTATTTGCATGTAACACACGTTTTAACCACTATTGCAGTGTCAGTTGTCAAATAAGCTGCTTTCTTCAATGTCCCATCGATATCGTCACATTTAAGTCATAAAAGCACTCTGGAGTGGATCTTCTGTCGTTTCAGTGTGATTCCAGTGTCTTTGAACACAAAATGGCGTCTAAACATCAAATAAGTGCAAAACAATGCTTTTACAAGTTTAATGTGGGGAAAAGGCTGTAATAGCTGTTTCACGCAGGGAAGAGGCTTTTAAGCTGTTATTTGCATGTAACACACGTTTTAACCACTATTGCAGTGTCAGTTGTCAAATAAGCTGCTTTCTTCAATGTCCCATCGATATCATCACATTTAAGTCATGAAAGCACTCTGGAGTGGATCTTCTGTCGTTTCAGTGTGATTCCAGTGTCTTTGAACACAAAATGGCGTCTAAACATCAAATAAGTGCAAAACAATGCTTTTACAAGTTTAATGTGGGGAAAAGGCTGTAATAGCTGTTTCACGCAGGGAAGAGGCTTTTAAGCTGTTATTTGCATGTAACACACGTTTTAACCACTATTGCAGTGTCAGTTGTCAAATAAGCTGCTTTCTTCAATGTCCCATCGATATCGTCACATTTAAGTCATAAAAGCACTCTGGAGTGGATCTTCTGTCGTTTCAGTGTGATTCCAGTGTCTTTGAACACAAAATGGCGTCTAAACATCAAATAAGTGCAAAACAATGCTTTTACAAGTTTAATGTGGGGAAAAGGCTGTAATAGCTGTTTCACGCAGGGAAGAGGCTTTTAAGCTGTTATTTGCATGTAACACACGTTTTAACCACTATTGCAGTGTCAGTTGTCAAATAAGCTGCTTTCTTCAATGTCCCATCGATATCGTCACATTTAAGTCATAAAAGCACTCTGGAGTGGATCTTCTGTCGTTTCAGTGTGATTCCAGTGTCTTTGAACACAAAATGGCGTCTAAACATCAAATAAGTGCAAAACAATGCTTTTACAAGTTTAATGTGGGGAAAAGGCTGTAATAGCTGTTTCACGCAGGGAAGAGGCTTTTAAGCTGTTATTTGCATGTAACACACGTTTTAACCACTATTGCAGTGTCAGTTGTCAAATAAGCTGCTTTCTTCAATGTCCCATCGATATCATCACATTTAAGTCATGAAAGCACTCTGGAGTGGATCTTCTGTCGTTTCAGTGTGATTCCAGTGTCTTTGAACACAAAATGGCGTCTAAACATCAAATAAGTGCAAAACAATGCTTTTACAAGTTTAATGTGGGGAAAAGGCTGTAATAGCTGTTTCACGCAGGGAAGAGGCTTTTAAGCTGTTATTTGCATGTAACACACGTTTTAACCACTATTGCAGTGTCAGTTGTCAAATAAGCTGCTTTCTTCAATGTCCCATCGATATCGTCACATTTAAGTCATAAAAGCACTCTGGAGTGGATCTTCTGTCGTTTCAGTGTGATTCCAGTGTCTTTGAACACAAAATGGCGTCTAAACATCAAATAAGTGCAAAACAATGCTTTTACAAGTTTAATGTGGGGAAAAGGCTGTAATAGCTGTTTCACGCAGGGAAGAGGCTTTTAAGCTGCTATTTGCATGTAACACACGTTTTAACCACTATTGCAGTGTCAGTTGTCAAATAAGCTGCTTTCTTCAATGTCCCATCGATATCGTCACATTTAAGTCATAAAAGCACTCTGGAGTGGATCTTCTGTCGTTTCAGTGTGATTCCAGTGTCTTTGAACACAAAATGGCGTCTAAACATCAAATAAGTGCAAAACAATGCTTTTACAAGTTTAATGTGGGGAAAAGGCTGTAATAGCTGTTTCACGCAGGGAAGAGGCTTTTAAGCTGTTATTTGCATGTAACACACGTTTTAACCACTATTGCAGTGTCAGTTGTCAAATAAGCTGCTTTCTTCAATGTCCCATCGATATCGTCACATTTAAGTCATAAAAGCACTCTGGAGTGGATCTTCTGTCGTTTCAGTGTGATTCCAGTGTCTTTGAACACAAAATGGCGTCTAAACATCAAATAAGTGCAAAACAATGCTTTTACAAGTTTAATGTGGGGAAAAGGCTGTAATAGCTGTTTCACGCAGGGAAGAGGCTTTTAAGCTGTTATTTGCATGTAACACACGTTTTAACCACTATTGCAGTGTCAGTTGTCAAATAAGCTGCTTTCTTCAATGTCCCATCGATATCATCACATTTAAGTCATGAAAGCACTCTGGAGTGGATCTTCTGTCGTTTCAGTGTGATTCCAGTGTCTTTGAACACAAAATGGCGTCTAAACATCAAATAAGTGCAAAACAATGCTTTTACAAGTTTAATGTGGGGAAAAGGCTGTAATAGCTGTTTCACGCAGGGAAGAGGCTTTTAAGCTGTTATTTGCATGTAACACACGTTTTAACCACTATTGCAGTGTCAGTTGTCAAATAAGCTGCTTTCTTCAATGTCCCATCGATATCGTCACATTTAAGTCATAAAAGCACTCTGGAGTGGATCTTCTGTCGTTTCAGTGTGATTCCAGTGTCTTTGAACACAAAATGGCGTCTAAACATCAAATAAGTGCAAAACAATGCTTTTACAAGTTTAATGTGGGGAAAAGGCTGTAATAGCTGTTTCACGCAGGGAAGAGGCTTTTAAGCTGTTATTTGCATGTAACACACGTTTTAACCACTATTGCAGTGTCAGTTGTCAAATAAGCTGCTTTCTTCAATGTCCCATCGATATCGTCACATTTAAGTCATAAAAGCACTCTGGAGTGGATCTTCTGTCGTTTCAGTGTGATTCCAGTGTCTTTGAACACAAAATGGCGTCTAAACATCAAATAAGTGCAAAACAATGCTTTTACAAGTTTAATGTGGGGAAAAGGCTGTAATAGCTGTTTCACGCAGGGAAGAGGCTTTTAAGCTGCTATTTGCATGTAACACACGTTTTAACCACTATTGCAGTGTCAGTTGTCAAATAAGCTGCATTCTTCAATGTCCCATCGATATCATCACATTTAAGTCATAAAAGCACTCTGGAGTGGATCTTCTGTCGTTTCAGTGTGATTCCAGTGTCTTTGAACACAAAATGGCGTCTAAACATCAAATAAGTGCAAAACAATGCTTTTACAAGTTTAATGTGGGGAAAAGGCTGTAATAGCTGTTTCACGCAGGGAAGAGGCTTTTAAGCTGTTATTTGCATGTAACACACGTTTTAACCACTATTGCAGTGTCAGTTGTCAAATAAGCTGCTTTCTTCAATGTCCCATCGATATCGTCACATTTAAGTCATAAAAGCACTCTGGAGTGGATCTTCTGTCGTTTCAGTGTGATTCCAGTGTCTTTGAACACAAAATGGCGTCTAAACATCAAATAAGTGCAAAACAATGCTTTTACAAGTTTAATGTGGGGAAAAGGCTGTAATAGCTGTTTCACGCAGGGAAGAGGCTTTTAAGCTGCTATTTGCATGTAACACACGTTTTAACCACTATTGCAGTGTCAGTTGTCAAATAAGCTGCATTCTTCAATGTCCCATCGATATCATCACATTTAAGTCATAAAAGCACTCTGGAGTGGATCTTCTGTCGTTTCAGTGTGATTCCAGTGTCTTTGAACACAAAATGGCGTCTAAACATCAAATAAGTGCAAAACAATGCTTTTACAAGTTTAATGTGGGGAAAAGGCTGTAATAGCTGTTTCACGCAGGGAAGAGGCTTTTAAGCTGTTATTTGCATGTAACACACGTTTTAACCACTATTGCAGTGTCAGTTGTCAAATAAGCTGCTTTCTTCAATGTCCCATCGATATCGTCACATTTAAGTCATAAAAGCACTCTGGAGTGGATCTTCTGTCGTTTCAGTGTGATTCCAGTGTCTTTGAACACAAAATGGCGTCTAAACATCAAATAAGTGCAAAACAATGCTTTTACAAGTTTAATGTGGGGAAAAGGCTGTAATAGCTGTTTCACGCAGGGAAGAGGCTTTTAAGCTGTTATTTGCATGTAACACACGTTTTAACCACTATTGCAGTGTCAGTTGTCAAATAAGCTGCTTTCTTCAATGTCCCATCGATATCATCACATTTAAGTCATGAAAGCACTCTGGAGTGGATCTTCTGTCGTTTCAGTGTGATTCCAGTGTCTTTGAACACAAAATGGCGTCTAAACATCAAATAAGTGCAAAACAATGCTTTTACAAGTTTAATGTGGGGAAAAGGCTGTAATAGCTGTTTCACGCAGGGAAGAGGCTTTTAAGCTGTTATTTGCATGTAACACACGTTTTAACCACTATTGCAGTGTCAGTTGTCAAATAAGCTGCTTTCTTCAATGTCCCATCGATATCGTCACATTTAAGTCATAAAAGCACTCTGGAGTGGATCTTCTGTCGTTTCAGTGTGATTCCAGTGTCTTTGAACACAAAATGGCGTCTAAACATCAAATAAGTGCAAAACAATGCTTTTACAAGTTTAATGTGGGGAAAAGGCTGTAATAGCTGTTTCACGCAGGGAAGAGGCTTTTAAGCTGTTATTTGCATGTAACACACGTTTTAACCACTATTGCAGTGTCAGTTGTCAAATAAGCTGCTTTCTTCAATGTCCCATCGATATCGTCACATTTAAGTCATAAAAGCACTCTGGAGTGGATCTTCTGTCGTTTCAGTGTGATTCCAGTGTCTTTGAACACAAAATGGCGTCTAAACATCAAATAAGTGCAAAACAATGCTTTTACAAGTTTAATGTGGGGAAAAGGCTGTAATAGCTGTTTCACGCAGGGAAGAGGCTTTTAAGCTGCTATTTGCATGTAACACACGTTTTAACCACTATTGCAGTGTCAGTTGTCAAATAAGCTGCATTCTTCAATGTCCCATCGATATCATCACATTTAAGTCATAAAAGCACTCTGGAGTGGATCTTCTGTCGTTTCAGTGTGATTCCAGTGTCTTTGAACACAAAATGGCGTCTAAACATCAAATAAGTGCAAAACAATGCTTTTACAAGTTTAATGTGGGGAAAAGGCTGTAATAGCTGTTTCACGCAGGGAAGAGGCTTTTAAGCTGTTATTTGCATGTAACACACGTTTTAACCACTATTGCAGTGTCAGTTGTCAAATAAGCTGCTTTCTTCAATGTCCCATCGATATCGTCACATTTAAGTCATAAAAGCACTCTGGAGTGGATCTTCTGTCGTTTCAGTGTGATTCCAGTGTCTTTGAACACAAAATGGCGTCTAAACATCAAATAAGTGCAAAACAATGCTTTTACAAGTTTAATGTGGGGAAAAGGCTGTAATAGCTGTTTCACGCAGGGAAGAGGCTTTTAAGCTGCTATTTGCATGTAACACACGTTTTAACCACTATTGCAGTGTCAGTTGTCAAATAAGCTGCATTCTTCAATGTCCCATCGATATCATCACATTTAAGTCATAAAAGCACTCTGGAGTGGATCTTCTGTCGTTTCAGTGTGATTCCAGTGTCTTTGAACACAAAATGGCGTCTAAACATCAAATAAGTGCAAAACAATGCTTTTACAAGTTTAATGTGGGGAAAAGGCTGTAATAGCTGTTTCACGCAGGGAAGAGGCTTTTAAGCTGTTATTTGCATGTAACACACGTTTTAACCACTATTGCAGTGTCAGTTGTCAAATAAGCTGCTTTCTTCAATGTCCCATCGATATCGTCACATTTAAGTCATAAAAGCACTCTGGAGTGGATCTTCTGTCGTTTCAGTGTGATTCCAGTGTCTTTGAACACAAAATGGCGTCTAAACATCAAATAAGTGCAAAACAATGCTTTTACAAGTTTAATGTGGGGAAAAGGCTGTAATAGCTGTTTCACGCAGGGAAGAGGCTTTTAAGCTGTTATTTGCATGTAACACACGTTTTAACCACTATTGCAGTGTCAGTTGTCAAATAAGCTGCTTTCTTCAATGTCCCATCGATATCATCACATTTAAGTCATGAAAGCACTCTGGAGTGGATCTTCTGTCGTTTCAGTGTGATTCCAGTGTCTTTGAACACAAAATGGCGTCTAAACATCAAATAAGTGCAAAACAATGCTTTTACAAGTTTAATGTGGGGAAAAGGCTGTAATAGCTGTTTCACGCAGGGAAGAGGCTTTTAAGCTGTTATTTGCATGTAACACACGTTTTAACCACTATTGCAGTGTCAGTTGTCAAATAAGCTGCTTTCTTCAATGTCCCATCGATATCGTCACATTTAAGTCATAAAAGCACTCTGGAGTGGATCTTCTGTCGTTTCAGTGTGATTCCAGTGTCTTTGAACACAAAATGGCGTCTAAACATCAAATAAGTGCAAAACAATGCTTTTACAAGTTTAATGTGGGGAAAAGGCTGTAATAGCTGTTTCACGCAGGGAAGAGGCTTTTAAGCTGTTATTTGCATGTAACACACGTTTTAACCACTATTGCAGTGTCAGTTGTCAAATAAGCTGCTTTCTTCAATGTCCCATCGATATCGTCACATTTAAGTCATAAAAGCACTCTGGAGTGGATCTTCTGTCGTTTCAGTGTGATTCCAGTGTCTTTGAACACAAAATGGCGTCTAAACATCAAATAAGTGCAAAACAATGCTTTTACAAGTTTAATGTGGGGAAAAGGCTGTAATAGCTGTTTCACGCAGGGAAGAGGCTTTTAAGCTGTTATTTGCATGTAACACACGTTTTAACCACTATTGCAGTGTCAGTTGTCAAATAAGCTGCTTTCTTCAATGTCCCATCGATATCGTCACATTTAAGTCATAAAAGCACTCTGGAGTGGATCTTCTGTCGTTTCAGTGTGATTCCAGTGTCTTTGAACACAAAATGGCGTCTAAACATCAAATAAGTGCAAAACAATGCTTTTACAAGTTTAATGTGGGGAAAAGGCTGTAATAGCTGTTTCACGCAGGGAAGAGGCTTTTAAGCTGTTATTTGCATGTAACACACGTTTTAACCACTATTGCAGTGTCAGTTGTCAAATAAGCTGCATTCTTCAATGTCCCATCGATATCATCACATTTAAGTCATAAAAGCACTCTGGAGTGGATCTTCTGTCGTTTCAGTGTGATTCCAGTGTCTTTGAACACAAAATGGCGTCTAAACATCAAATAAGTGCAAAACAATGCTTTTACAAGTTTAATGTGGGGAAAAGGCTGTAATAGCTGTTTCACGCAGGGAAGAGGCTTTTAAGCTGTTATTTGCATGTAACACACGTTTTAACCACTATTGCAGTGTCAGTTGTCAAATAAGCTGCATTCTTCAATGTCCCATCGATATCATCACATTTAAGTCATAAAAGCACTCTGGAGTGGATCTTCTGTCGTTTCAGTGTGATTCCAGTGTCTTTGAACACAAAATGGCGTCTAAACATCAAATAAGTGCAAAACAATGCTGTTACAAGTTTAATGTGGGGAAAAGGCTGTAATAGCTGTTTCACGCAGGGAAGAGGCTTTTAAGCTGTTATTTGCATGTAACACACGTTTTAACCACTATTGCAGTGTCAGTTGTCAAATAAGCTGCTTTCTTCAATGTCCCATCGATATCATCACATTTAAGTCATAAAAGCACTCTGGAGTGGATCTTCTGTCGTTTCAGTGTGATTCCAGTGTCTTTGAACACAAAATGGCGTCTAAACATCAAATAAGTGCAAAACAATGCTTTTACAAGTTTAATGTGGGGAAAAGGCTGTAATAGCTGTTTCACGCAGGGAAGAGGCTTTTAAGCTGTTATTTGCATGTAACACACGTTTTAACCACTATTGCAGTGTCAGTTGTCAAATAAGCTGCTTTCTTCAATGTCCCATCGATATCGTCACATTTAAGTCATAAAAGCACTCTGGAGTGGATCTTCTGTCGTTTCAGTGTGATTCCAGTGTCTTTGAACACAAAATGGCGTCTAAACATCAAATAAGTGCAAAACAATGCTTTTACAAGTTTAATGTGGGGAAAAGGCTGTAATAGCTGTTTCACGCAGGGAAGAGGCTTTTAAGCTGCTATTTGCATGTAACACACGTTTTAACCACTATTGCAGTGTCAGTTGTCAAATAAGCTGCATTCTTCAATGTCCCATCGATATCATCACATTTAAGTCATAAAAGCACTCTGGAGTGGATCTTCTGTCGTTTCAGTGTGATTCCAGTGTCTTTGAACACAAAATGGCGTCTAAACATCAAATAAGTGCAAAACAATGCTTTTACAAGTTTAATGTGGGGAAAAGGCTGTAATAGCTGTTTCACGCAGGGAAGAGGCTTTTAAGCTGTTATTTGCATGTAACACACGTTTTAACCACTATTGCAGTGTCAGTTGTCAAATAAGCTGCATTCTTCAATGTCCCATCGATATCATCACATTTAAGTCATAAAAGCACTCTGGAGTGGATCTTCTGTCGTTTCAGTGTGATTCCAGTGTCTTTGAACACAAAATGGCGTCTAAACATCAAATAAGTGCAAAACAATGCTTTTACAAGTTTAATGTGGGGAAAAGGCTGTAATAGCTGTTT
>NW_028155525.1:0-2000 GCF_963514095.1 Eutrigla gurnardus
TGTGACTTTTTCCAAGTTAAAGCCACACCTGATTGTTTTTAACTAATTCCTCTCATTTCAGCTTGCAAGGAGGACACAGGGGGAGGAGGAGAGGTCACACTAGGGAGAGGAGGAGAGATGTCAGGAAGGCATGAACATGTGTGTATGTGACAGACAGATGGCTTTAAATGTCAATCGCTTGTGTCTAAACTCACGCCACGAGGAGGTGGCTGCTGCACAGGTAGGCGGCTGCCACGCGTGTGAATGCAGGCACTCCACGACCGCACGTGACAGACGGATGCCTTTCGGTGTCCATCGCATGTGTCTCGACTTGCGCCTGGAGAGGCGGCCGCGCCAAGGGCAGCGTCCACGACACTGCCCTGTGACCGCAGGCACTCCACGACCGCATATAAGCTCGGGCCCGTCACGATACTGCTCGCAGTTTTAATTTTAATTGCCATAGTATGTTTGAACTATCAGGAGCCTATGGTCAGGGATCATAAATGGACACGGATCATTGTTATGGACTATTGTTATTATAATGATTATTATTATTCTGATTATTTTCTGGTAATTAGATAAATGTGGGAGAGGGGAAAGGTTGCGAGAGTTGACGCATGCGGCAGGTGCAGACGACGGCGTTTTGGAGGACGTGGACGGCAGCATTGTCCAGTGGATCGCCTCAGGATATTAAGCCGAAGCTGGAATATAATAGACCACTGGAGTACTGCATGCCCGGGATCCGGTTGCCAAACGGGCCGGGTGAGCTTGACATGTCACTTCTTTTTTGGGGGTTGAGACTTACCAGCGGCAATCTCGTTGAATCCCCCCCACCCCCCATCCCTGGAGCAAGTGTCATCATCGAAAACGATGGATAGCTAAACGTGTGTGTGTGGAGGGACAGAGAGAGAGAGAGATGGCCGGGCGCGACCACCAGATGGAGCTATTCCTCACAGCGTTCAGGGGCAGGGCCGCTGACGTCAGATAGAATAGCGAGAGAGGGAGAGAGAGAGAGGTGGCCGGGTACAGCCACCAGATGGAGCTATGTCCTTAGCGTCCGGAGACGGAAACAGCTGGCGTAGGATACGTGTGGGGGCGGTGTATGTGTGTGCACATGTGTGTTAGCCAGAACAAAGAGAGAGAGAATGCACGCATAATACACAAAGGATCAGTAAGCAATTACCATCACACGGGAGCTCGTGAATGAACTGGCGTTCGTTCGGCGGGACCCCGGTCCTTTAACTGATGGTAGATCACTTACAGAGCTCGTGAATGTGTCCAAGGTTAGACACACACTGTTACCGAAATGAAACCCAGCGGCGTGGGTGCACAATCAGCATTCAAATACAACAACACAGAAAGCAACGGACTCGGCGGTCCGTGATCAAAACTTAAAACACGTTAACAAGAATTACAAGCATATCCTACACTATCAAACTTATATCTCTGCCCAGATAGATAACCTCTTACTGGTGTCGTTGCGTAGGCTGTGAGTCTGTCCCGGCGATGGCGGCATTCCTTGACGCGGCAGCGGTGGCGGCGACAGTAGTTCGTGAGTCCCTGGCGTCAGCGGGGGACGTGACAAGTTGGCTGAGTCCAGACGAGAGCGGGGCGTTATCCCTCTCGTTGATCAAACTCGAATAAAGAAAACAGTTTGTGTTTCTTCCTTCCATGGGCAACAATATAATCGCACGGCGTGGCGACTTAGTCAGCTGACTTTGGACAGGAGTGGGGCTTCCTGCTGGTCGCTGGGGTAAAGGAACCGTTCGTGTTCCTCTTCTGCAGGCAAACAAAGAATCGCGCGGTGGTGGTGATCTCTCAGGATCCAAGAACGAGTAAAAGAAAAGGGGCGAGTCGCGGAAAACGGGGAAAAACAGTCTGTCGCTCGTCCAGCGAGTTTTGGGAGAAGACTGTGTCTGGGCAGAGATTGAGGCAGATTCTGGGCAGAGATTTCTAACCATCTAACCTATATCAAACATCTACTAAGACACAATTTACACAAACATCAACATTGTCATTAC
>NW_028155524.1:0-1000 GCF_963514095.1 Eutrigla gurnardus
CGTCTGCCTCTACATTCCCACAATGCATCTGGCTAGTAGCGGCTAATGCAGCCTTGAGCCTCTTTCATGCTTGTCCATACGGTCACTGACATTATTCCAGTTATTAATTAGTCCACCAATCATATATCTTCTTGATGTAACTGAGTCAGCAGTTCTGAAACGTATAGAAGGCTGCGAATGCTTGCTGGCAGGACGGTGAACCTCCCGGGTTATATAATCTGTCTTGTTGCATTAAGCAGATCTGCTTTAATGCCCCGGGGTCACATGACCTGTCTGTCTGCCACCATTACGGGTATCACGTCGTTGTAATCACACTCCGCTCAAGAAGAAGAGGAGTCGAGCAACGCTTTGAGCAGGAAGTGTGGCTAACGTGACTCGTATCTGAAAAGTCAACACTGTGAATCAATACTGGTGTCTGGGATGGCGTTCATGTTGTCATGGTTACGCAAGGACTTCCTGGAGCTTATCGACGGGGATAAGACGGATCGGAGTTATCAATCCAGGTGTCAGCATGTTGAAGAAATCCTCCTCTGATTTGTGTGTGTGTGTGTGTGTGTGTGTGTGTGTGTGTGTGTGTGTGTGTGTGTGTGTGTGTGTGTGTGTGTGTGTGTGTGTGTGTGTGTGTGTGTGTGTGTGTGTGTGTGTGTGTGTGTGGGGCCTCTAATAAGACCTGATGATGCTGCGTGGAGGAGGCGTTTGTGTGAAGCATTTCTAGAATTTTCTAGAATAAAGAAATGCGTTTGAGCTGCAGCTCTTGGGGGGGGGGGGGGGGGGGGCAGGATATCTCTAACAATATATATTTATATATAATAATATATTTTCTGTTGGTAAATAAATAAATAAATATTTAAATCTCTTAAACGTCGTGGAGTTTGAGTCCCAGAAGCATCTTCACATCCTCCCAGCATCCTCGGCTGCCTCTCTCTCTCTCGCCCTCTTGCTGCTCACTCTCCACGGTGACTATGGAGAGGCGTTGCCATGGAAACCGTTTACATGAAAG
>NW_028155523.1:0-123508 GCF_963514095.1 Eutrigla gurnardus
AGCAGACCAACATGGAGGGACTAGCAGAGCAGACCAACATGGAGGGACTAGCAGAGCAGACCAACATGGAGGGACTAGCAGAGCAGACCAACATGGAGGGACTAGCAGAGCAGACCAACAGGGAGGGACTAGCAGAGCAGACCAACATGGAGGGACTAGCAGAGCAGACCAACATGGAGGGACTAGCAGAGCAGACCAACATGGAGGGACTAGCAGAGCAGACCAACATGGAGGGACTAGCAGAGCAGACCAACATGGAGGGCCAGGCACAGCAGACCAACATGGAGGGACTAGCAGAGCAGACCAACATGGAGGGACTAGCAGAGCAGACCAACATGGAGGGCCAGGCACAGCAGACCAACATGGAGGGACTAGCAGAGCAGACCAACATGGAGGGACAAGCAGAGCAGACCAACATGGAGGGACAGGCCCAGCAGACCAACATGGAGGGACTAGCAGAGCAGACCAACATGGAGGGACTAGCAGAGCAGACCAACATGGAGGGACTAGCAGAGCAGACCAACATGGAGGGACTAGCAGAGCAGACCAACATGGAGGGACTAGCAGAGCAGACCAACATGGAGGGCCAGGCACAGCAGACCAACATGGAGGGACAAGCAGAGCAGACCAACATGGAGGGACAAGCAGAGCAGACCAACATGGAGGGACAGGCCCAGCAGACCAACATGGAGGGACTAGCAGAGCAGACCAACATGGAGGGACAGGCCCAGCAGACCAACATGGAGGGACTAGCAGAGCAGACCAACATGGAGGGACAAGCAGAGCAGACCAACATGGAGGGACAGGCCCAGCAGACCAACATGGAGGGACTAGCAGAGCAGACCAACATGGAGGGACAAGCAGAGCAGACCAACATGGAGGGACAGGCCCAGCAGACCAACATGGAGGGACTAGCAGAGCAGACCAACATGGAGGGACTAGCAGAGCAGACCAACATGGAGGGCCAGGCACAGCAGACCAACATGGAGGGACTAGCAGAGCAGACCAACATGGAGGGACTAGCAGAGCAGACCAACATGGAGGGACTAGCAGAGCAGACCAACATGGAGGGACTAGCAGAGCAGACCAACATGGAGGGACTAGCAGAGCAGACCAACATGGAGGGCCAGGCACAGCAGACCAACATGGAGGGACTAGCAGAGCAGACCAACATGGAGGGCCAGGCACAGCAGACCAACATGGAGGGACTAGCAGAGCAGACCAACATGGAGGGACTAGCAGAGCAGACCAACATGGAGGGCCAGGCACAGCAGACCAACATGGAGGGACTAGCAGAGCAGACCAACATGGAGGGACTAGCAGAGCAGACCAACATGGAGGGCCAGGCACAGCAGACCAACATGGAGGGACTAGCAGAGCAGACCAACATGGAGGGACAAGCAGAGCAGACCAACATGGAGGGACAGGCCAAGCAGACCAACATGGAGGGACTAGCAGAGCAGACCAACATGGAGGGACTAGCAGAGCAGACCAACATGGAGGGACTAGCAGAGCAGACCAACATGGAGGGACTAGCAGAGCAGACCAACATGGAGGGACAGGCCCAGCAGACCAACATGGAGGGACTAGCAGAGCAGACCAACATGGAGGGACTAGCAGAGCAGACCAACATTGAGGGACTAGCAGAGCAGACCAACATGGAGGGACTAGCAGAGCAGACCAACATGGAGGGACTAGCAGAGCAGACCAACATGGAGGGCCAGGCACAGCAGACCAACATGGAGGGACTAGCAGAGCAGACCAACATGGAGGGACTAGCAGAGCAGACCAACATGGAGGGCCAGGCACAGCAGACCAACATGGAGGGACTAGCAGAGCAGACCAACATGGAGGGCCAGGCACAGCAGACCAACATGGAGGGACTAGCAGAGCAGACCAACATGGAGGGACTAGCAGAGCAGACCAACATGGAGGGACTAGCAGAGCAGACCAACATGGAGGGACTAGCAGAGCAGACCAACATGGAGGGACTAGCAGAGCAGACCAACATGGAGGGACTAGCAGAGCAGACCAACATGGAGGGACTAGCAGAGCAGACCAACATGGAGGGCCAGGCACAGCAGACCAACATGGAGGGACAAGCAGAGCAGACCAACATGGAGGGACAAGCAGAGCAGACCAACATGGAGGGACAGGCCCAGCAGACCAACATGGAGGGACTAGCAGAGCAGACCAACATGGAGGGACTAGCAGAGCAGACCAACATGGAGGGACTAGCAGAGCAGACCAACAGGGAGGGACTAGCAGAGCAGACCAACAGGGAGGGACTAGCAGAGCAGACCAACATGGAGGGACTAGCAGAGCAGACCAACATGGAGGGACTAGCAGAGCAGACCAACATGGAGGGACTAGCAGAGCAGACCAACATGGAGGGACTAGCAGAGCAGACCAACATGGAGGGCCAGGCACAGCAGACCAACATGGAGGGACTAGCAGAGCAGACCAACATGGAGGGACTAGCAGAGCAGACCAACATGGAGGGACAGGCCCAGCAGACCAACATGGAGGGACTAGCAGAGCAGACCAACAGGGAGGGACTAGCAGAGCAGACCAGGACTAGCAGAGCAGACCAACATGGAGGGACTAGCAGAGCAGACCAACATGGAGGGACTAGCAGAGCAGACCAACATGGAGGGACTAGCAGAGCAGACCAACATGGAGGGACTAGCAGAGCAGACCAACATGGAGGGACTAGCAGAGCAGACCAACATGGAGGGCCAGGCACAGCAGACCAACATGGAGGGACTAGCAGAGCAGACCAACATGGAGGGACTAGCAGAGCAGACCAACATGGAGGGACAGGCCCAGCAGACCAACATGGAGGGACTAGCAGAGCAGACCAACAGGGAGGGACTAGCAGAGCAGACCAGGACTAGCAGAGCAGACCAACATGGAGGGACTAGCAGAGCAGACCAACATGGAGGGACTAGCAGAGCAGACCAACATGGAGGGACTAGCAGAGCAGACCAACATGGAGGGACAGGCCCAGCAGACCAACATGGAGGGACTAGCAGAGCAGACCAACATGGAGGGACTAGCAGAGCAGACCAACATGGAGGGACTAGCAGAGCAGACCAACATGGAGGGACTAGCAGAGCAGACCAACAGGGAGGGACTAGCAGAGCAGACCAACATGGAGGGACTAGCAGAGCAGACCAACATGGAGGGACTAGCAGAGCAGACCAACATGGAGGGACTAGCAGAGCAGACCAACATGGAGGGACTAGCAGAGCAGACCAACATGGAGGGACTAGCAGAGCAGACCAACAGGGAGGGACTAGCAGAGCAGACCAGGACTAGCAGAGCAGACCAACATGGAGGGACTAGCAGAGCAGACCAACATGGAGGGACTAGCAGAGCAGACCAACATGGAGGGACTAGCAGAGCAGACCAACATGGAGGGACTAGCAGAGCAGACCAACATGGAGGGCCAGGCACAGCAGACCAACATGGAGGGACAAGCAGAGCAGACCAACATGGAGGGACAAGCAGAGCAGACCAACATGGAGGGACAGGCCCAGCAGACCAACATGGAGGGACTAGCAGAGCAGACCAACATGGAGGGACTAGCAGAGCAGACCAACATGGAGGGACTAGCAGAGCAGACCAACAGGGAGGGACTAGCAGAGCAGACCAACAGGGAGGGACTAGCAGAGCAGACCAACATGGAGGGACTAGCAGAGCAGACCAACATGGAGGGACTAGCAGAGCAGACCAACATGGAGGGACTAGCAGAGCAGACCAACATGGAGGGACTAGCAGAGCAGACCAACATGGAGGGCCAGGCACAGCAGACCAACATGGAGGGACTAGCAGAGCAGACCAACATGGAGGGACTAGCAGAGCAGACCAACATGGAGGGACAGGCCCAGCAGACCAACATGGAGGGACTAGCAGAGCAGACCAACAGGGAGGGACTAGCAGAGCAGACCAGGACTAGCAGAGCAGACCAACATGGAGGGACTAGCAGAGCAGACCAACATGGAGGGACTAGCAGAGCAGACCAACATGGAGGGACTAGCAGAGCAGACCAACATGGAGGGACTAGCAGAGCAGACCAACATGGAGGGACTAGCAGAGCAGACCAACATGGAGGGCCAGGCACAGCAGACCAACATGGAGGGACTAGCAGAGCAGACCAACATGGAGGGACTAGCAGAGCAGACCAACATGGAGGGACAGGCCCAGCAGACCAACATGGAGGGACTAGCAGAGCAGACCAACAGGGAGGGACTAGCAGAGCAGACCAGGACTAGCAGAGCAGACCAACATGGAGGGACTAGCAGAGCAGACCAACATGGAGGGACTAGCAGAGCAGACCAACATGGAGGGACTAGCAGAGCAGACCAACATGGAGGGACTAGCAGAGCAGACCAACATGGAGGGACTAGCAGAGCAGACCAACATGGAGGGACTAGCAGAGCAGACCAACATGGAGGGACTAGCAGAGCAGACCAACATGGAGGGCCAGGCACAGCAGACCAACATGGAGGGACAAGCAGAGCAGACCAACATGGAGGGACAAGCAGAGCAGACCAACATGGAGGGACAGGCCCAGCAGACCAACATGGAGGGACTAGCAGAGCAGACCAACATGGAGGGACAGGCCCAGCAGACCAACATGGAGGGACTAGCAGAGCAGACCAACATGGAGGGACAAGCAGAGCAGACCAACATGGAGGGACAGGCCCAGCAGACCAACATGGAGGGACTAGCAGAGCAGACCAACATGGAGGGACAAGCAGAGCAGACCAACATGGAGGGACAGGCCCAGCAGACCAACATGGAGGGACTAGCAGAGCAGACCAACATGGAGGGACTAGCAGAGCAGACCAACATGGAGGGCCAGGCACAGCAGACCAACATGGAGGGACTAGCAGAGCAGACCAACATGGAGGGACTAGCAGAGCAGACCAACATGGAGGGACTAGCAGAGCAGACCAACATGGAGGGACTAGCAGAGCAGACCAACATGGAGGGACTAGCAGAGCAGACCAACATGGAGGGCCAGGCACAGCAGACCAACATGGAGGGACTAGCAGAGCAGACCAACATGGAGGGCCAGGCACAGCAGACCAACATGGAGGGACTAGCAGAGCAGACCAACATGGAGGGACTAGCAGAGCAGACCAACATGGAGGGCCAGGCACAGCAGACCAACATGGAGGGACTAGCAGAGCAGACCAACATGGAGGGACTAGCAGAGCAGACCAACATGGAGGGCCAGGCACAGCAGACCAACATGGAGGGACTAGCAGAGCAGACCAACATGGAGGGACAAGCAGAGCAGACCAACATGGAGGGACAGGCCAAGCAGACCAACATGGAGGGACTAGCAGAGCAGACCAACATGGAGGGACTAGCAGAGCAGACCAACATGGAGGGACTAGCAGAGCAGACCAACATGGAGGGACTAGCAGAGCAGACCAACATGGAGGGACAGGCCCAGCAGACCAACATGGAGGGACTAGCAGAGCAGACCAACATGGAGGGACTAGCAGAGCAGACCAACATTGAGGGACTAGCAGAGCAGACCAACATGGAGGGACTAGCAGAGCAGACCAACATGGAGGGACTAGCAGAGCAGACCAACATGGAGGGCCAGGCACAGCAGACCAACATGGAGGGACTAGCAGAGCAGACCAACATGGAGGGACTAGCAGAGCAGACCAACATGGAGGGCCAGGCACAGCAGACCAACATGGAGGGACTAGCAGAGCAGACCAACATGGAGGGCCAGGCACAGCAGACCAACATGGAGGGACTAGCAGAGCAGACCAACATGGAGGGACTAGCAGAGCAGACCAACATGGAGGGACTAGCAGAGCAGACCAACATGGAGGGACTAGCAGAGCAGACCAACATGGAGGGACTAGCAGAGCAGACCAACATGGAGGGACTAGCAGAGCAGACCAACATGGAGGGACTAGCAGAGCAGACCAACATGGAGGGCCAGGCACAGCAGACCAACATGGAGGGACAAGCAGAGCAGACCAACATGGAGGGACAAGCAGAGCAGACCAACATGGAGGGACAGGCCCAGCAGACCAACATGGAGGGACTAGCAGAGCAGACCAACATGGAGGGACTAGCAGAGCAGACCAACATGGAGGGACTAGCAGAGCAGACCAACAGGGAGGGACTAGCAGAGCAGACCAACAGGGAGGGACTAGCAGAGCAGACCAACATGGAGGGACTAGCAGAGCAGACCAACATGGAGGGACTAGCAGAGCAGACCAACATGGAGGGACTAGCAGAGCAGACCAACATGGAGGGACTAGCAGAGCAGACCAACATGGAGGGCCAGGCACAGCAGACCAACATGGAGGGACTAGCAGAGCAGACCAACATGGAGGGACTAGCAGAGCAGACCAACATGGAGGGACAGGCCCAGCAGACCAACATGGAGGGACTAGCAGAGCAGACCAACAGGGAGGGACTAGCAGAGCAGACCAGGACTAGCAGAGCAGACCAACATGGAGGGACTAGCAGAGCAGACCAACATGGAAGGACTAGCAGAGCAGACCAACATGGAGGGACTAGCAGAGCAGACCAACATGGAGGGACTAGCAGAGCAGACCAACATGGAGGGACTAGCAGAGCAGACCAACATGGAGGGCCAGGCACAGCAGACCAACATGGAGGGACTAGCAGAGCAGACCAACATGGAGGGACTAGCAGAGCAGACCAACATGGAGGGACAGGCCCAGCAGACCAACATGGAGGGACTAGCAGAGCAGACCAACAGGGAGGGACTAGCAGAGCAGACCAGGACTAGCAGAGCAGACCAACATGGAGGGACTAGCAGAGCAGACCAACATGGAGGGACTAGCAGAGCAGACCAACATGGAGGGACTAGCAGAGCAGACCAACATGGAGGGACAGGCCCAGCAGACCAACATGGAGGGACTAGCAGAGCAGACCAACATGGAGGGACTAGCAGAGCAGACCAACATGGAGGGACTAGCAGAGCAGACCAACATGGAGGGACTAGCAGAGCAGACCAACAGGGAGGGACTAGCAGAGCAGACCAACATGGAGGGACTAGCAGAGCAGACCAACATGGAGGGACTAGCAGAGCAGACCAACATGGAGGGACTAGCAGAGCAGACCAACATGGAGGGACTAGCAGAGCAGACCAACATGGAGGGACTAGCAGAGCAGACCAACAGGGAGGGACTAGCAGAGCAGACCAGGACTAGCAGAGCAGACCAACATGGAGGGACTAGCAGAGCAGACCAACATGGAGGGACTAGCAGAGCAGACCAACATGGAGGGACTAGCAGAGCAGACCAACATGGAGGGACTAGCAGAGCAGACCAACATGGAGGGCCAGGCACAGCAGACCAACATGGAGGGACAAGCAGAGCAGACCAACATGGAGGGACAAGCAGAGCAGACCAACATGGAGGGACAGGCCCAGCAGACCAACATGGAGGGACTAGCAGAGCAGACCAACATGGAGGGACTAGCAGAGCAGACCAACATGGAGGGACTAGCAGAGCAGACCAACAGGGAGGGACTAGCAGAGCAGACCAACAGGGAGGGACTAGCAGAGCAGACCAACATGGAGGGACTAGCAGAGCAGACCAACATGGAGGGACTAGCAGAGCAGACCAACATGGAGGGACTAGCAGAGCAGACCAACATGGAGGGACTAGCAGAGCAGACCAACATGGAGGGCCAGGCACAGCAGACCAACATGGAGGGACTAGCAGAGCAGACCAACATGGAGGGACTAGCAGAGCAGACCAACATGGAGGGACAGGCCCAGCAGACCTACATGGAGGGACTAGCAGAGCAGACCAACAGGGAGGGACTAGCAGAGCAGACCAGGACTAGCAGAGCAGACCAACATGGAGGGACTAGCAGAGCAGACCAACATGGAGGGACTAGCAGAGCAGACCAACATGGAGGGACTAGCAGAGCAGACCAACATGGAGGGACTAGCAGAGCAGACCAACATGGAGGGACTAGCAGAGCAGACCAACATGGAGGGCCAGGCACAGCAGACCAACATGGAGGGACTAGCAGAGCAGACCAACATGGAGGGACTAGCAGAGCAGACCAACATGGAGGGACAGGCCCAGCAGACCAACATGGAGGGACTAGCAGAGCAGACCAACAGGGAGGGACTAGCAGAGCAGACCAGGACTAGCAGAGCAGACCAACATGGAGGGACTAGCAGAGCAGACCAACATGGAGGGACTAGCAGAGCAGACCAACATGGAGGGACTAGCAGAGCAGACCAACATGGAGGGACAGGCCCAGCAGACCAACATGGAGGGACTAGCAGAGCAGACCAACATGGAGGGACTAGCAGAGCAGACCAACATGGAGGGACTAGCAGAGCAGACCAACATGGAGGGACTAGCAGAGCAGACCAACAGGGAGGGACTAGCAGAGCAGACCAACATGGAGGGACTAGCAGAGCAGACCAACATGGAGGGACTAGCAGAGCAGACCAACATGGAGGGACTAGCAGAGCAGACCAACATGGAGGGACTAGCAGAGCAGACCAACAGGGAGGGACTAGCAGAGCAGACCAGGACTAGCAGAGCAGACCAACATGGAGGGACTAGCAGAGCAGACCAACATGGAGGGACTAGCAGAGCAGACCAACATGGAGGGACAGGCCCAGCAGACCAACATGGAGGGACTAGCAGAGCAGACCAACATGGAGGGACTAGCAGAGCAGACTAGCAGAGCAGACCAACATGGAGGGACTAGCAGAGCAGACCAACATGGAGGGACTAGCAGAGCAGACCAACATGGAGGGACTAGCAGAGCAGACCAACATGGAGGGACTAGCAGAGCAGACCAACATGGAGGGACTAGCAGAGCAGACCAACATGGAGGGCCAGGCACAGCAGACCAACATGGAGGGACAAGCAGAGCAGACCAACATGGAGGGACAAGCAGAGCAGACCAACATGGAGGGACAGGCCCAGCAGACCAACATGGAGGGACTAGCAGAGCAGACCAACATGGAGGGACTAGCAGAGCAGACCAACATGGAGGGACTAGCAGAGCAGACCAACATGGAGGGACTAGCAGAGCAGACCAACAGGGAGGGACTAGCAGAGCAGACCAACATGGAGGGACTAGCAGAGCAGACCAACATGGAGGGACTAGCAGAGCAGACCAACATGGAGGGACTAGCAGAGCAGACTAACATGGAGGGACTAGCAGAGCAGACCAACATGGAGGGACTAGCAGAGCAGACCAACAGGGAGGGACAAGCAGAGCAGACCAACATGGAGGGACAGGCAGAGCAGACCAACATGGAGGGACAGGCCCAGCAGACCAACATGGAGGGACTAGCAGAGCAGACCAACATGGAGGGACTAGCAGAGCAGACCAACATGGAGGGACTAGCAGAGCAGACCAACATGGAGGGACTAGCAGAGCAGACCAACAGGGAGGGACTAGCAGAGCAGACCAACATGGAGGGACTAGCAGAGCAGACCAACATGGAGGGACTAGCAGAGCAGACCAACATGGAGGGACTAGCAGAGCAGACCAACATGGAGGGACTAGCAGAGCAGACCAACATGGAGGGACAGGCCCAGCAGACCAACATGGAGGGACTAGCAGAGCAGACCAACATGGAGGGACTAGCAGAGCAGACCAACATGGAGGGACTAGCAGAGCAGACCAACATGGAGGGACTAGCAGAGCAGACCAACATGGAGGGACTAGCAGAGCAGACCAACATGGAGGGACTAGCAGAGCAGACTAGCAGAGCAGACCAACATGGAGGGACTAGCAGAGCAGACCAACATGGAGGGACTAGCAGAGCAGACCAACATGGAGGGACTAGCAGAGCAGACCAACATGGAGGGACTAGCAGAGCAGACCAACATGGAGGGACTAGCAGAGCAGACCAACATGGAGGGCCAGGCACAGCAGACCAACATGGAGGGACAAGCAGAGCAGACCAACATGGAGGGACAAGCAGAGCAGACCAACATGGAGGGACAGGCCCAGCAGACCAACATGGAGGGACTAGCAGAGCAGACCAACATGGAGGGACTAGCAGAGCAGACCAACATGGAGGGACTAGCAGAGCAGACCAACATGGAGGGACTAGCAGAGCAGACCAACAGGGAGGGACTAGCAGAGCAGACCAACATGGAGGGACTAGCAGAGCAGACCAACATGGAGGGACTAGCAGAGCAGACCAACATGGAGGGACTAGCAGAGCAGACCAACATGGAGGGCCAGGCACAGCAGACCAACATGGAGGGACTAGCAGAGCAGACCAACATGGAGGGACTAGCAGAGCAGACCAACATGGAGGGCCAGGCACAGCAGACCAACATGGAGGGACTAGCAGAGCAGACCAACATGGAGGGACAAGCAGAGCAGACCAACATGGAGGGACAGGCCCAGCAGACCAACATGGAGGGACTAGCAGAGCAGACCAACATGGAGGGACTAGCAGAGCAGACCAACATGGAGGGACTAGCAGAGCAGACCAACATGGAGGGACTAGCAGAGCAGACCAACATGGAGGGCCAGGCACAGCAGACCAACATGGAGGGACTAGCAGAGCAGACCAACATGGAGGGACTAGCAGAGCAGACCAACATGGAGGGACTAGCAGAGCAGACCAACATGGAGGGACTAGCAGAGCAGACCAACATGGAGGGCCAGGCACAGCAGACCAACATGGAGGGACTAGCAGAGCAGACCAACATGGAGGGACTAGCAGAGCAGACCAACATGGAGGGCCAGGCACAGCAGACCAACATGGAGGGACTAGCAGAGCAGACCAACATGGAGGGACAAGCAGAGCAGACCAACATGGAGGGACAGGCCCAGCAGACCAACATGGAGGGACTAGCAGAGCAGACCAACATGGAGGGACTAGCAGAGCAGACCAACATGGAGGGACTAGCAGAGCAGACCAACATGGAGGGACTAGCAGAGCAGACCAACATGGAGGGACTAGCAGAGCAGACCAACATGGAGGGACTAGCAGAGCAGACCAACATGGAGGGACTAGCAGAGCAGACTAGCAGAGCAGACCAACATGGAGGGACTAGCAGAGCAGACCAACATGGAGGGACTAGCAGAGCAGACCAACATTGAGGGACTAGCAGAGCAGACCAACATGGAGGGACTAGCAGAGCAGACCAACATGGAGGGACAAGCAGAGCAGACCAACATGGAGGGCCAGGCACAGCAGACCAACATGGAGGGACTAGCAGAGCAGACCAACATGGAGGGACTAGCAGAGCAGACCAACATGGAGGGACTAGCAGAGCAGACCAACATGGAGGGACTAGCAGAGCAGACCAACATGGAGGGCCAGGCACAGCAGACCAACATGGAGGGACTAGCAGAGCAGACCAACATGGAGGGACTAGCAGAGCAGACCAACATGGAGGGAGTAGCAGAGCAGACCAACATGGAGGGCCAGGCACAGCAGACCAACATGGAGGGACTAGCAGAGCAGACCAACATGGAGGGACTAGCAGAGCAGACCAACATGGAGGGACTAGCAGAGCAGACCAACATGGAGGGCCAGGCACAGCAGACCAACATGGAGGGACTAGCAGAGCAGACCAACATGGAGGGACTAGCAGAGCAGACCAACATGGAGGGCCAGGCACAGTAGACCAACATGGAGGGACTAGCAGAGCAGACCAACATGGAGGGACTAGCAGAGCAGACCAACATGGAGGGACTAGCAGAGCAGACCAACATGGAGGGACAAGCAGAGCAGACCAACATGGAGGGCCAGGCACAGCAGACCAACATGGAGGGACTAGCAGAGCAGACCAACATGGAGGGACTAGCAGAGCAGACCAACATGGAGGGACTAGCAGAGCACACCAACATGGAGGGACTAGCAGAGCAGACCAACATGGAGGGACTAGCAGAGCAGACCAACATGGAGGGACTAGCAGAGCAGACCAACAGGGAGGGACAAGCAGAGCAGACCAACATGGAGGGACAAGCAGAGCAGACCAACATGGAGGGACAGGCCCAGCAGACCAACATGGAGGGACTAGCAGAGCAGACCAACATGGAGGGACTAGCAGAGCAGACCAACATGGAGGGACTAGCAGAGCAGACCAACATGGAGGGACTAGCAGAGCAGACCAACAGGGAGGGACTAGCAGAGCAGACCAACATGGAGGGACTAGCAGAGCAGACCAACATGGAGGGACTAGCAGAGCAGACCAACATGGAGGGACTAGCAGAGCAGACCAACATGGAGGGACAGGCCCAGCAGACCAACATGGAGGGACTAGCAGAGCAGACCAACATGGAGGGACTAGCAGAGCAGACCAACATGGAGGGACTAGCAGAGCAGACCAACATGGAGGGACTAGCAGAGCAGACTAGCAGAGCAGACCAACATGGAGGGACTAGCAGAGCAGACCAACATGGAGGGACTAGCAGAGCAGACCAACATGGAGGGACTAGCAGAGCAGACCAACATGGAGGGACTAGCAGAGCAGACCAACATGGAGGGACTAGCAGAGCAGACCAACATGGAGGGCCAGGCACAGCAGACCAACATGGAGGGACAAGCAGAGCAGACCAACATGGAGGGACAAGCAGAGCAGACCAACATGGAGGGACAGGCCCAGCAGACCAACATGGAGGGACTAGCAGAGCAGACCAACATGGAGGGACTAGCAGAGCAGACCAACATGGAGGGACTAGCAGAGCAGACCAACAGGGAGGGACTAGCAGAGCAGACCAACATGGAGGGACTAGCAGAGCAGACCAACATGGAGGGCCAGGCACAGCAGACCAACATGGAGGGACTAGCAGAGCAGACCAACATGGAGGGACTAGCAGAGCAGACCAACATGGAGGGCCAGGCACAGCAGACCAACATGGAGGGACTAGCAGAGCAGACCAACATGGAGGGACAAGCAGAGCAGACCAACATGGAGGGACAGGCCCAGCAGACCAACATGGAGGGACTAGCAGAGCAGACCAACATGGAGGGACTAGCAGAGCAGACTAGCAGAGCAGACCAACATGGAGGGACTAGCAGAGCAGACCAACATGGAGGGACTAGCAGAGCAGACCAACATGGAGGGACTAGCAGAGCAGACCAACATGGAGGGACTAGCAGAGCAGACCAACATGGAGGGACTAGCAGAGCAGACCAACATGGAGGGCCAGGCACAGCAGACCAACATGGAGGGACAAGCAGAGCAGACCAACATGGAGGGACAAGCAGAGCAGACCAACATGGAGGGACAGGCCCAGCAGACCAACATGGAGGGACTAGCAGAGCAGACCAACATGGAGGGACTAGCAGAGCAGACCAACATGGAGGGACTAGCAGAGCAGACCAACAGGGAGGGACTAGCAGAGCAGACCAACATGGAGGGACTAGCAGAGCAGACCAACATGGAGGGCCAGGCACAGCAGACCAACATGGAGGGACTAGCAGAGCAGACCAACATGGAGGGACTAGCAGAGCAGACCAACATGGAGGGCCAGGCACAGCAGACCAACATGGAGGGACTAGCAGAGCAGACCAACATGGAGGGACAAGCAGAGCAGACCAACATGGAGGGACAGGCCCAGCAGACCAACATGGAGGGACTAGCAGAGCAGACCAACATGGAGGGACTAGCAGAGCAGACCAACATGGAGGGACTAGCAGAGCAGACCAACATGGAGGGACTAGCAGAGCAGACCAACATGGAGGGACTAGCAGAGCAGACCAACATGGAGGGCCAGGCACAGCAGACCAACATGGAGGGACAAGCAGAGCAGACCAACATGGAGGGACAAGCAGAGCAGACCAACATGGAGGGACAGGCCCAGCAGACCAACATGGAGGGACTAGCAGAGCAGACCAACATGGAGGGACAGGCCCAGCAGACCAACATGGAGGGACTAGCAGAGCAGACCAACATGGAGGGACAAGCAGAGCAGACCAACATGGAGGGACAGGCCCAGCAGACCAACATGGAGGGACTAGCAGAGCAGACCAACATGGAGGGACAAGCAGAGCAGACCAACATGGAGGGACAGGCCCAGCAGACCAACATGGAGGGACTAGCAGAGCAGACCAACATGGAGGGACTAGCAGAGCAGACCAACATGGAGAACCAGGCACAGCAGACCAACATGGAGGGACTAGCAGAGCAGACCAACATGGAGGGACTAGCAGAGCAGACCAACATGGAGGGACTAGCAGAGCAGACCAACATGGAGGGACTAGCAGAGCAGACCAACATGGAGGGACTAGCAGAGCAGACCAACATGGAGGGCCAGGCACAGCAGACCAACATGGAGGGACTAGCAGAGCAGACCAACATGGAGGGCCAGGCACAGCAGACCAACATGGAGGGACTAGCAGAGCAGACCAACATGGAGGGACTAGCAGAGCAGACCAACATGGAGGGCCAGGCACAGCAGACCAACATGGAGGGACTAGCAGAGCAGACCAACATGGAGGGACTAGCAGAGCAGACCAACATGGAGGGCCAGGCACAGCAGACCAACATGGAGGGACTAGCAGAGCAGACCAACATGGAGGGACAAGCAGAGCAGACCAACATGGAGGGACAGGCCAAGCAGACCAACATGGAGGGACTAGCAGAGCAGACCAACATGGAGGGACTAGCAGAGCAGACCAACATGGAGGGACTAGCAGAGCAGACCAACATGGAGGGACTAGCAGAGCAGACCAACATGGAGGGACAGGCCCAGCAGACCAACATGGAGGGACTAGCAGAGCAGACCAACATGGAGGGACTAGCAGAGCAGACCAACATTGAGGGACTAGCAGAGCAGACCAACATGGAGGGACTAGCAGAGCAGACCAACATGGAGGGACTAGCAGAGCAGACCAACATGGAGGGCCAGGCACAGCAGACCAACATGGAGGGACTAGCAGAGCAGACCAACATGGAGGGACTAGCAGAGCAGACCAACATGGAGGGCCAGGCACAGCAGACCAACATGGAGGGACTAGCAGAGCAGACCAACATGGAGGGCCAGGCACAGCAGACCAACATGGAGGGACTAGCAGAGCAGACCAACATGGAGGGACTAGCAGAGCAGACCAACATGGAGGGACAGGCCCAGCAGACCAACATGGAGGGACTAGCAGAGCAGACCAACATGGAGGGACAAGCAGAGCAGACCAACATGGAGGGACAGGCCCAGCAGACCAACATGGAGGGACTAGCAGAGCAGACCAACATGGAGGGACAAGCAGAGCAGACCAACATGGAGGGACAGGCCCAGCAGACCAACATGGAGGGACTAGCAGAGCAGACCAACATGGAGGGACTAGCAGAGCAGACCAACATGGAGGGACTAGCAGAGCAGACCAACATGGAGGGACTAGCAGAGCAGACCAACATGGAGGGACTAGCAGAGCAGACTAGCAGAGCAGACCAACATGGAGGGACTAGCAGAGCAGACCAACATGGAGGGACTAGCAGAGCAGACCAACATGGAGGGACTAGCAGAGCAGACCAACATGGAGGGACTAGCAGAGCAGACCAACATGGAGGGACAAGCAGAGCAGACCAACATGGAGGGCCAGGCACAGCAGACCAACATGGAGGGACTAGCAGAGCAGACCAACATGGAGGGACTAGCAGAGCAGACCAACATGGAGGGACTAGCAGAGCAGACCAACATGGAGGGACTAGCAGAGCAGACCAACATGGAGGGCCAGGCACAGCAGACCAACATGGAGGGACTAGCAGAGCAGACCAACATGGAGGGACTAGCAGAGCAGACCAACATGGAGGGAGTAGCAGAGCAGACCAACATGGAGGGCCAGGCACAGCAGACCAACATGGAGGGACTAGCAGAGCAGACCAACATGGAGGGACTAGCAGAGCAGACCAACATGGAGGGACTAGTAGAGCAGACCAACATGGAGGGCCAGGCACAGCAGACCAACATGGAGGGACTAGCAGAGCAGACCAACATGGAGGGACAAGCAGAGCAGACCAACATGGAGGGACAGGCCCAGCAGACCAACATGGAGGGACTAGCAGAGCAGACCAACATGGAGGGCCAGGCACAGCAGACCAACATGGAGGGACTAGCAGAGCAGACCAACATGGAGGGCCAGGCACAGTAGACCAACATGGAGGGACTAGCAGAGCAGACCAACATGGAGGGACTAGCAGAGCAGACCAACATGGAGGGACTAGCAGAGCAGACCAACATGGAGGGACAAGCAGAGCAGACCAACATGGAGGGCCAGGCACAGCAGACCAACATGGAGGGACTAGCAGAGCAGACCAACATGGAGGGACTAGCAGAGCAGACCAACATGGAGGGACTAGCAGAGCACACCAACATGGAGGGACTAGCAGAGCAGACCAACATGGAGGGACTAGCAGAGCAGACCAACATGGAGGGACTAGCAGAGCAGACCAACTGGGAGGGACAAGCAGAGCAGACCAACATGGAGGGACAAGCAGAGCAGACCAACATGGAGGGACAGGCCCAGCAGACCAACATGGAGGGACTAGCAGAGCAGACCAACATGGAGGGACTAGCAGAGCAGACCAACATGGAGGGACTAGCAGAGCAGACCAACATGGAGGGACTAGCAGAGCAGACCAACAGGGAGGGACTAGCAGAGCAGACCAACATGGAGGGACTAGCAGAGCAGACCAACATGGAGGGACTAGCAGAGCAGACCAACATGGAGGGACTAGCAGAGCAGACCAACATGGAGGGACAGGCCCAGCAGACCAACATGGAGGGACCAGCAGAGCAGACCAACATGGAGGGACTAGCAGAGCAGACCAACATGGAGGGACTAGCAGAGCAGACCAACATGGAGGGACTAGCAGAGCAGACCAACATGGAGGGACTAGCAGAGCAGACCAACATGGAGGGACTAGCAGAGCAGACTAGCAGAGCAGACCAACATGGAGGGACTAGCAGAGCAGACCAACATGGAGGGACTAGCAGAGCAGACCAACATGGAGGGACTAGCAGAGCAGACCAACATGGAGGGACTAGCAGAGCAGACCAACATGGAGGGACTAGCAGAGCAGACCAACATGGAGGGCCAGGCACAGCAGACCAACATGGAGGGACAAGCAGAGCAGACCAACATGGAGGGACAAGCAGAGCAGACCAACATGGAGGGACAGGCCCAGCAGACCAACATGGAGGGACTAGCAGAGCAGACCAACATGGAGGGACTAGCAGAGCAGACCAACATGGAGGGACTAGCAGAGCAGACCAACAGGGAGGGACTAGCAGAGCAGACCAACAGGGAGGGACTAGCAGAGCAGACCAACATGGAGGGACTAGCAGAGCAGACCAACATGGAGGGACTAGCAGAGCAGACCAACATGGAGGGACTAGCAGAGCAGACCAACATGGAGGGCCAGGCACAGCAGACCAACATGGAGGGACTAGCAGAGCAGACCAACATGGAGGGACTAGCAGAGCAGACCAACATGGAGGGCCAGGCACAGCAGACCAACATGGAGGGACTAGCAGAGCAGACCAACATGGAGGGACAAGCAGAGCAGACCAACATGGAGGGACAGGCCCAGCAGACCAACATGGAGGGACTAGCAGAGCAGACCAACATGGAGGGACTAGCAGAGCAGACCAACATGGAGGGACTAGCAGAGCAGACCAACATGGAGGGACTAGCAGAGCAGACCAACATGGAGGGACTAGCAGAGCAGACCAACAGGGAGGGACTAGCAGAGCAGACCAACATGGAGGGACTAGCAGAGCAGACCAACATGGAGGGACTAGCAGAGCAGACCAACATGGAGGGACTAGCAGAGCAGACCAACATGGAGGGCCAGGCACAGCAGACCAACATGGAGGGACTAGCAGAGCAGACCAACATGGAGGGACTAGCAGAGCAGACCAACATGGAGGGCCAGGCACAGCAGACCAACATGGAGGGACTAGCAGAGCAGACCAACATGGAGGGACAAGCAGAGCAGACCAACATGGAGGGACAGGCCCAGCAGACCAACATGGAGGGACTAGCAGAGCAGACCAACATGGAGGGACTAGCAGAGCAGACCAACATGGAGGGACTAGCAGAGCAGACCAACATGGAGGGACTAGCAGAGCAGACCAACATGGAGGGACTAGCAGAGCAGACCAACATGGAGGGCCAGGCACAGCAGACCAACATGGAGGGACTAGCAGAGCAGACCAACATGGAGGGACTAGCAGAGCAGACCAACATGGAGGGACTAGCAGAGCAGACCAACATGGAGGGCCAGGCACAGCAGACCAACATGGAGGGACTAGCAGAGCAGACCAACATGGAGGGACTAGCAGAGCAGACCAACATGGAGGGCCAGGCACAGCAGACCAACATGGAGGGACTAGCAGAGCAGACCAACATGGAGGGACAAGCAGAGCAGACCAACATGGAGGGACAGGCCCAGCAGACCAACATGGAGGGACTAGCAGAGCAGACCAACATGGAGGGACTAGCAGAGCAGACCAACATGGAGGGCCAGGCACAGCAGACCAACATGGAGGGACTAGCAGAGCAGACCAACATGGAGGGACTAGCAGAGCAGACCAACATGGAGGGACTAGCAGAGCAGACCAACATGGAGGGACTAGCAGAGCAGACCAACATGGAGGGACTAGCAGAGCAGACCAACATGGAGGGCCAGGCACAGCAGACCAACATGGAGGGACTAGCAGAGCAGACCAACATGGAGGGACTAGCAGAGCAGACCAACATGGAGGGACTAGCAGAGCAGACCAACATGGAGGGCCAGGCACAGCAGACCAACATGGAGGGACTAGCAGAGCAGACCAACATGGAGGGACTAGCAGAGCAGACCAACATGGAGGGCCAGGCACAGCAGACCAACATGGAGGGACTAGCAGAGCAGACCAACATGGAGGGACAAGCAGAGCAGACCAACATGGAGGGACAGGCCCAGCAGACCAACATGGAGGGACTAGCAGAGCAGACCAACATGGAGGGACTAGCAGAGCAGACCAACATGGAGGGACTAGCAGAGCAGACCAACATGGAGGGACTAGCAGAGCAGACCAACATGGAGGGACTAGCAGAGCAGACCAACATGGAGGGACTAGCAGAGCAGACTAGCAGAGCAGACCAACATGGAGGGACTAGCAGAGCAGACCAACATGGAGGGACTAGCAGAGCAGACTAGCAGAGCAGACCAACATGGAGGGACTAGCAGAGCAGACCAACATGGAGGGACTAGCAGAGCAGACCAACATTGAGGGACTAGCAGAGCAGACCAACATGGAGGGACTAGCAGAGCAGACCAACATGGAGGGACAAGCAGAGCAGACCAACATGGAGGGCCAGGCACAGCAGACCAACATGGAGGGATTAGCAGAGCAGACCAACATGGAGGGACTAGCAGAGCAGACCAACATGGAGGGACTAGCAGAGCAGACCAACATGGAGGGCCAGGCACAGCAGACCAACATGGAGGGACTAGCAGAGCAGACCAACATGGAGGGACTAGCAGAGCAGACCAACATGGAGGGAGTAGCAGAGCAGACCAACATGGAGGGCCAGGCACAGCAGACCAACATGGAGGGACTAGCAGAGCAGACCAACATGGAGGGACTAGCAGAGCAGACCAACATGGAGGGACTAGCAGAGCAGACCAACATGGAGGGCCAGGCACAGCAGACCAACATGGAGGGACTAGCAGAGCAGACCAACATGGAGGGACAAGCAGAGCAGACCAACATGGAGGGACAGGCCCAGCAGACCAACATGGAGGGACTAGCAGAGCAGACCAACATGGAGGGACTAGCAGAGCAGACCAACATGGAGGGACTAGCAGAGCAGACCAACATGGAGGGCCAGGCACAGCAGACCAACATGGAGGGACTAGCAGAGCAGACCAACATGGAGGGCCAGGCACAGCAGACCAACATGGAGGGACTAGCAGAGCAGACCAACATGGAGGGCCAGGCACAGTAGACCAACATGGAGGGACTAGCAGAGCAGACCAACATGGAGGGACTAGCAGAGCAGACCAACATGGAGGGACTAGCAGAGCAGACCAACATGGAGGGACAAGCAGAGCAGACCAACATGGAGGGCCAGGCACAGCAGACCAACATGGAGGGACTAGCAGAGCAGACCAACATGGAGGGACTAGCAGAGCAGACCAACATGGAGGGACTAGCAGAGCACACCAACATGGAGGGACTAGCAGAGCACACCAACATGGAGGGACTAGCAGAGCAGACCAACATGGAGGGACTAGCAGAGCAGACCAACATGGAGGGACTAGCAGAGCAGACCAACAGGGAGGGACAAGCAGAGCAGACCAACATGGAGGGACAAGCAGAGCAGACCAACATGGAGGGACAGGCCCAGCAGACCAACATGGAGGGACTAGCAGAGCAGACCAACATGGAGGGACTAGCAGAGCAGACCAACATGGAGGGACTAGCAGAGCAGACCAACATGGAGGGACTAGCAGAGCAGACCAACAGGGAGGGACTAGCAGAGCAGACCAACATGGAGGGACTAGCAGAGCAGACCAACATGGAGGGACTAGCAGAGCAGACCAACATGGAGGGACTAGCAGAGCAGACCAACATGGAGGGACTAGCAGAGCAGACCAACATGGAGGGACAGGCCCAGCAGACCAACATGGAGGGACTAGCAGAGCAGACCAACATGGAGGGACTAGCAGAGCAGACCAACATGGAGGGACTAGCAGAGCAGACCAACATGGAGGGACTAGCAGAGCAGACCAACATGGAGGGACTAGCAGAGCAGACTAGCAGAGCAGACCAACATGGAGGGACTAGCAGAGCAGACCAACATGGAGGGACTAGCAGAGCAGACCAACATGGAGGGACTAGCAGAGCAGACCAACATGGAGGGACTAGCAGAGCAGACCAACATGGAGGGACTAGCAGAGCAGACCAACATGGAGGGACTAGCAGAGCAGACCAACATGGAGGGCCAGGCACAGCAGACCAACATGGAGGGACAAGCAGAGCAGACCAACATGGAGGGACAAGCAGAGCAGACCAACATGGAGGGACAGGCCCAGCAGACCAACATGGAGGGACTAGCAGAGCAGACCAACATGGAGGGACTAGCAGAGCAGACCAACATGGAGGGACTAGCAGAGCAGACCAACATGGAGGGACTAGCAGAGCAGACCAACAGGGAGGGACTAGCAGAGCAGACCAACATGGAGGGACTAGCAGAGCAGACCAACATGGAGGGCCAGGCACAGCAGACCAACATGGAGGGACTAGCAGAGCAGACCAACATGGAGGGACTAGCAGAGCAGACCAACATGGAGGGCCAGGCACAGCAGACCAACATGGAGGGACTAGCAGAGCAGACCAACATGGAGGGACAAGCAGAGCAGACCAACATGGAGGGACAGGCCCAGCAGACCAACATGGAGGGACTAGCAGAGCAGACCAACATGGAGGGACTAGCAGAGCAGACCAACATGGAGGGACTAGCAGAGCAGACCAACATGGAGGGACTAGCAGAGCAGACCAACATGGAGGGACTAGCAGAGCAGACCAACATGGAGGGACTAGCAGAGCAGACCAACATGGAGGGCCAGGCACAGCAGACCAACATGGAGGGACAAGCAGAGCAGACCAACATGGAGGGACAAGCAGAGCAGACCAACATGGAGGGACAGGCCCAGCAGACCAACATGGAGGGACTAGCAGAGCAGACCAACATGGAGGGACAGGCCCAGCAGACCAACATGGAGGGACTAGCAGAGCAGACCAACATGGAGGGACAAGCAGAGCAGACCAACATGGAGGGACAGGCCCAGCAGACCAACATGGAGGGACTAGCAGAGCAGACCAACATGGAGGGACAAGCAGAGCAGACCAACATGGAGGGACAGGCCCAGCAGACCAACATGGAGGGACTAGCAGAGCAGACCAACATGGAGGGACTAGCAGAGCAGACCAACATGGAGGGCCAGGCACAGCAGACCAACATGGAGGGACTAGCAGAGCAGACCAACATGGAGGGACTAGCAGAGCAGACCAACATGGAGGGACTAGCAGAGCAGACCAACATGGAGGGACTAGCAGAGCAGACCAACATGGAGGGACTAGCAGAGCAGACCAACATGGAGGGCCAGGCACAGCAGACCAACATGGAGGGACTAGCAGAGCAGACCAACATGGAGGGCCAGGCACAGCAGACCAACATGGAGGGACTAGCAGAGCAGACCAACATGGAGGGACTAGCAGAGCAGACCAACATGGAGGGCCAGGCACAGCAGACCAACATGGAGGGACTAGCAGAGCAGACCAACATGGAGGGACTAGCAGAGCAGACCAACATGGAGGGCCAGGCACAGCAGACCAACATGGAGGGACTAGCAGAGCAGACCAACATGGAGGGACAAGCAGAGCAGACCAACATGGAGGGACAGGCCCAGCAGACCAACATGGAGGGACTAGCAGAGCAGACCAACATGGAGGGACTAGCAGAGCAGACCAACATGGAGGGACTAGCAGAGCAGACCAACATGGAGGGACTAGCAGAGCAGACCAACATGGAGGGACAGGCCCAGCAGACCAACATGGAGGGACTAGCAGAGCAGACCAACATGGAGGGACTAGCAGAGCAGACCAACATTGAGGGACTAGCAGAGCAGACCAACATGGAGGGACTAGCAGAGCAGACCAACATTGAGGGACTAGCAGAGCAGACCAACATGGAGGGCCAGGCACAGCAGACCAACATGGAGGGACTAGCAGAGCAGACCAACATGGAGGGACTAGCAGAGCAGACCAACATGGAGGGCCAGGCACAGCAGACCAACATGGAGGGACTAGCAGAGCAGACCAACATGGAGGGCCAGGCACAGCAGACCAACATGGAGGGACTAGCAGAGCAGACCAACATGGAGGGACTAGCAGAGCAGACCAACATGGAGGGACAGGCCCAGCAGACCAACATGGAGGGACTAGCAGAGCAGACCAACATGGAGGGACAAGCAGAGCAGACCAACATGGAGGGACAGGCCCAGCAGACCAACATGGAGGGACTAGCAGAGCAGACCAACATGGAGGGACAAGCAGAGCAGACCAACATGGAGGGACGGGCCCAGCAGACCAACATGGAGGGACTAGCAGAGCAGACCAACATGGAGGGACTAGCAGAGCAGACCAACATGGAGGGACTAGCAGAGCAGACCAACATGGAGGGACAAGCAGAGCAGACCAACATGGAGGGACAGGCCCAGCAGACCAACATGGAGGGACTAGCAGAGCAGACCAACATGGAGGGCCAGGCACAGCAGACCAACATGGAGGGACTAGCAGAGCAGACCAACATGGAGGGCCAGGCACAGTAGACCAACATGGAGGGACTAGCAGAGCAGACCAACATGGAGGGACTAGCAGAGCAGACCAACATGGAGGGACTAGCAGAGCAGACCAACATGGAGGGACAAGCAGAGCAGACCAACATGGAGGGCCAGGCACAGCAGACCAACATGGAGGGACTAGCAGAGCAGACCAACATGGAGGGACTAGCAGAGCAGACCAACATGGAGGGACTAGCAGAGCACACCAACATGGAGGGACTAGCAGAGCAGACCAACATGGAGGGACTAGCAGAGCAGACCAACATGGAGGGACTAGCAGAGCAGACCAACTGGGAGGGACAAGCAGAGCAGACCAACATGGAGGGACAAGCAGAGCAGACCAACATGGAGGGACAGGCCCAGCAGACCAACATGGAGGGACTAGCAGAGCAGACCAACATGGAGGGACTAGCAGAGCAGACCAACATGGAGGGACTAGCAGAGCAGACCAACATGGAGGGACTAGCAGAGCAGACCAACAGGGAGGGACTAGCAGAGCAGACCAACATGGAGGGACTAGCAGAGCAGACCAACATGGAGGGACTAGCAGAGCAGACCAACATGGAGGGACTAGCAGAGCAGACCAACATGGAGGGACAGGCCCAGCAGACCAACATGGAGGGACCAGCAGAGCAGACCAACATGGAGGGACTAGCAGAGCAGACCAACATGGAGAAACTAGCAGAGCAGACCAACATGGAGGGACTAGCAGAGCAGACCAACATGGAGGGACTAGCAGAGCAGACCAACATGGAGGGACTAGCAGAGCAGACTAGCAGAGCAGACCAACATGGAGGGACTAGCAGAGCAGACCAACATGGAGGGACTAGCAGAGCAGACCAACATGGAGGGACTAGCAGAGCAGACCAACATGGAGGGACTAGCAGAGCAGACCAACATGGAGGGACTAGCAGAGCAGACCAACATGGAGGGCCAGGCACAGCAGACCAACATGGAGGGACAAGCAGAGCAGACCAACATGGAGGGACTAGCAGAGCAGACCAACATGGAGGGACTAGCAGAGCAGACCAACATGGAGGGACTAGCAGAGCAGACCAACAGGGAGGGACTAGCAGAGCAGACCAACAGGGAGGGACTAGCAGAGCAGACCAACATGGAGGGACTAGCAGAGCAGACCAACATGGAGGGACTAGCAGAGCAGACCAACATGGAGGGACTAGCAGAGCAGACCAACATGGAGGGCCAGGCACAGCAGACCAACATGGAGGGACTAGCAGAGCAGACCAACATGGAGGGACTAGCAGAGCAGACCAACATGGAGGGCCAGGCACAGCAGACCAACATGGAGGGACTAGCAGAGCAGACCAACATGGAGGGACAAGCAGAGCAGACCAACATGGAGGGACAGGCCCAGCAGACCAACATGGAGGGACTAGCAGAGCAGACCAACATGGAGGGACTAGCAGAGCAGACCAACATGGAGGGACTAGCAGAGCAGACCAACATGGAGGGACTAGCAGAGCAGACCAACATGGAGGGACTAGCAGAGCAGACCAACATGGAGGGCCAGGCACAGCAGACCAACATGGAGGGACTAGCAGAGCAGACCAACATGGAGGGACTAGCAGAGCAGACCAACATGGAGGGAGTAGCAGAGCAGACCAACATGGAGGGCCAGGCACAGCAGACCAACATGGAGGGACTAGCAGAGCAGACCAACATGGAGGGACTAGCAGAGCAGACCAACATGGAGGGACTAGCAGAGCAGACCAACATGGAGGGCCAGGCACAGCAGACCAACATGGAGGGACTAGCAGAGCAGACCAACATGGAGGGCCAGGCACAGTAGACCAACATGGAGGGACTAGCAGAGCAGACCAACATGGAGGGACTAGCAGAGCAGACCAACATGGAGGGACTAGCAGAGCAGACCAACATGGAGGGACAAGCAGAGCAGACCAACATGGAGGGCCAGGCACAGCAGACCAACATGGAGGGACTAGCAGGGCAGACCAACATGGACGGACTAGCAGAGCAGACCAACATGGAGGGACTAGCAGAGCAGACCAACATGGAGGGACTAGCAGAGCAGACCAACATGGAGGGACTAGCAGAGCAGACCAACATGGAGGGACTAGCAGAGCAGACCAACAGGGAGGGACAAGCAGAGCAGACCAACATGGAGGGACAAGCAGAGCAGACCAACATGGAGGGACAGGCCCAGCAGACCAACATGGAGGGACTAGCAGAGCAGACCAACATGGAGGGACTAGCAGAGCAGACCAACATGGAGGGACTAGCAGAGCAGACCAACATGGAGGGACTAGCAGAGCAGACCAACAGGGAGGGACTAGCAGAGCAGACCAGGACTAGCAGAGCAGACCAACATGGAGGGACTAGCAGAGCAGACCAACATGGAGGGACTAGCAGAGCAGACCAACATGGAGGGACTAGCAGAGCAGACCAACATGGAGGGACAGGCCCAGCAGACCAACATGGAGGGACTAGCAGAGCAGACCAACATGGAGGGACTAGCAGAGCAGACCAACATGGAGGGACTAGCAGAGCAGACCAACATGGAGGGACTAGCAGAGCAGACCAACAGGGAGGGACTAGCAGAGCAGACCAACATGGAGGGACTAGCAGAGCAGACCAACATGGAGGGACTAGCAGAGCAGACCAACATGGAGGGACTAGCAGAGCAGACCAACATGGAGGGACTAGCAGAGCAGACCAACATGGAGGGACTAGCAGAGCAGACCAACAGGGAGGGACTAGCAGAGCAGACCAGGACTAGCAGAGCAGACCAACATGGAGGGACTAGCAGAGCAGACCAACATGGAGGGACTAGCAGAGCAGACCAACATGGAGGGACAGGCCCAGCAGACCAACATGGAGGGACTAGCAGAGCAGACCAACATGGAGGGACTAGCAGAGCAGACTAGCAGAGCAGACCAACATGGAGGGACTAGCAGAGCAGACCAACATGGAGGGACTAGCAGAGCAGACCAACATGGAGGGACTAGCAGAGCAGACCAACATGGAGGGACTAGCAGAGCAGACCAACATGGAGGGACTAGCAGAGCAGACCAACATGGAGGGCCAGGCACAGCAGACCAACATGGAGGGACAAGCAGAGTAGACCAACATGGAGGGACAAGCAGAGCAGACCAACATGGAGGGACAGGCCCAGCAGACCAACATGGAGGGACTAGCAGAGCAGACCAACATGGAGGGACTAGCAGAGCAGACCAACATGGAGGGACTAGCAGAGCAGACCAACATGGAGGGACTAGCAGAGCAGACCAACATGGAGGGACTAGCAGAGCAGACCAACATGGAGGGACAGGCCCAGCAGACCAACATGGAGGGACTAGCAGAGCAGACCAACATGGAGGGACTAGCAGAGCAGACCAACATGGAGGGACTAGCAGAGCAGACTAGCAGAGCAGACCAACATGGAGGGACTAGCAGAGCAGACCAACATGGAGGGACTAGCAGAGCAGACCAACATGGAGGGACTAGCAGAGCAGACCAACATGGAGGGACTAGCAGAGCAGACCAACATGGAGGGACTAGCAGAGCAGACCAACATGGAGGGACTAGCAGAGCAGACCAACATGGAGGGACTAGCAGAGCAGACCAACATGGAGGGCCAGGCACAGCAGACCAACATGGAGGGACAAGCAGAGCAGACCAACATGGAGGGACAAGCAGAGCAGACCAACATGGAGGGACAGGCCCAGCAGACCAACATGGAGGGACTAGCAGAGCAGACCAACATGGAGGGACAGGCCCAGCAGACCAACATGGAGGGACTAGCAGAGCAGACCAACATGGAGGGACAAGCAGAGCAGACCAACATGGAGGGACAGGCCCAGCAGACCAACATGGAGGGACTAGCAGAGCAGACCAACATGGAGGGACAAGCAGAGCAGACCAACATGGAGGGACAGGCCCAGCAGACCAACATGGAGGGACTAGCAGAGCAGACCAACATGGAGGGACTAGCAGAGCAGACCAACATGGAGGGCCAGGCACAGCAGACCAACATGGAGGGACTAGCAGAGCAGACCAACATGGAGGGACTAGCAGAGCAGACCAACATGGAGGGACTAGCAGAGCAGACCAACATGGAGGGACTAGCAGAGCAGACCAACATGGAGGGACTAGCAGAGCAGACCAACATGGAGGGCCAGGCACAGCAGACCAACATGGAGGGACTAGCAGAGCAGACCAACATGGAGGGCCAGGCACAGCAGACCAACATGGAGGGACTAGCAGAGCAGACCAACATGGAGGGACTAGCAGAGCAGACCAACATGGAGGGCCAGGCACAGCAGACCAACATGGAGGGACTAGCAGAGCAGACCAACATGGAGGGACTAGCAGAGCAGACCAACATGGAGGGCCAGGCACAGCAGACCAACATGGAGGGACTAGCAGAGCAGACCAACATGGAGGGACAAGCAGAGCAGACCAACATGGAGGGACAGGCCCAGCAGACCAACATGGAGGGACTAGCAGAGCAGACCAACATGGAGGGACTAGCAGAGCAGACCAACATGGAGGGACTAGCAGAGCAGACCAACATGGAGGGACTAGCAGAGCAGACCAACATGGAGGGACAGGCCCAGCAGACCAACATGGAGGGACTAGCAGAGCAGACCAACATGGAGGGACTAGCAGAGCAGACCAACATTGAGGGACTAGCAGAGCAGACCAACATGGAGGGACTAGCAGAGCAGACCAACATGGAGGGCCAGGCACAGCAGACCAACATGGAGGGACTAGCAGAGCAGACCAACATGGAGGGACTAGCAGAGCAGACCAACATGGAGGGCCAGGCACAGCAGACCAACATGGAGGGACTAGCAGAGCAGACCAACATGGAGGGCCAGGCACAGCAGACCAACATGGAGGGACTAGCAGAGCAGACCAACATGGAGGGACTAGCAGAGCAGACCAACATGGAGGGACAGGCCCAGCAGACCAACATGGAGGGACTAGCAGAGCAGACCAACATGGAGGGACAAGCAGAGCAGACCAACATGGAGGGACAGGCCCAGCAGACCAACATGGAGGGACTAGCAGAGCAGACCAACATGGCGGGACAAGCAGAGCAGACCAACATGGAGGGACAGGCCCAGCAGACCAACATGGAGGGACTAGCAGAGCAGACCAACATGGAGGGACTAGCAGAGCAGACCAACATGGAGGGACTAGCAGAGCAGACCAACATGGAGGGACTAGCAGAGCAGACCAACATGGAGGGACTAGCAGAGCAGACCAACATGGAGGGACTAGCAGAGCAGACCAACATGGAGGGACTAGCAGAGCAGACCAACATGGAGGGACTAGCAGAGCAGACTAGCAGAGCAGACCAACATGGAGGGACTAGCAGAGCAGACCAACATGGAGGGACTAGCAGAGCAGACCAACATGGAGGGACTAGCAGAGCAGACCAACATGGAGGGACAAGCAGAGCAGACCAACATGGAGGGCCAGGCACAGCAGACCAACATGGAGGGACTAGCAGAGCAGACCAACATGGAGGGACTAGCAGAGCAGACCAACATGGAGGGACTAGCAGAGCAGACCAACATGGAGGGACTAGCAGAGCAGACCAACATGGAGGGCCAGGCACAGCAGACCAACATGGAGGGACTAGCAGAGCAGACCAACATGGAGGGACTAGCAGAGCAGACCAACATGGAGGGAGTAGCAGAGCAGACCAACATGGAGGGCCAGGCACAGCAGACCAACATGGAGGGACTAGCAGAGCAGACCAACATGGAGGGACTAGCAGAGCAGACCAACATGGAGGGACTAGCAGAGCAGACCAACATGGAGGGCCAGGCACAGCAGACCAACATGGAGGGACTAGCAGAGCAGACCAACATGGAGGGACAAGCAGAGCAGACCAACATGGAGGGACAGGCCCAGCAGACCAACATGGAGGGACTAGCAGAGCAGACCAACATGGAGGGCCAGGCACAGCAGACCAACATGGAGGGACTAGCAGAGCAGACCAACATGGAGGGCCAGGCACAGTAGACCAACATGGAGGGACTAGCAGAGCAGACCAACATGGAGGGACTAGCAGAGCAGACCAACATGGAGGGACTAGCAGAGCAGACCAACATGGAGGGACAAGCAGAGCAGACCAACATGGAGGGCCAGGCACAGCAGACCAACATGGAGGGACTAGCAGAGCAGACCAACATGGAGGGACTAGCAGAGCAGACCAACATGGAGGGACTAGCAGAGCACACCAACATGGAGGGACTAGCAGAGCAGACCAACATGGAGGGACTAGCAGAGCAGACCAACATGGAGGGACTAGCAGAGCAGACCAACTGGGAGGGACAAGCAGAGCAGACCAACATGGAGGGACAAGCAGAGCAGACCAACATGGAGGGACAGGCCCAGCAGACCAACATGGAGGGACTAGCAGAGCAGACCAACATGGAGGGACTAGCAGAGCAGACCAACATGGAGGGACTAGCAGAGCAGACCAACATGGAGGGACTAGCAGAGCAGACCAACAGGGAGGGACTAGCAGAGCAGACCAACATGGAGGGACTAGCAGAGCAGACCAACATGGAGGGACTAGCAGAGCAGACCAACATGGAGGGACTAGCAGAGCAGACCAACATGGAGGGACAGGCCCAGCAGACCAACATGGAGGGACCAGCAGAGCAGACCAACATGGAGGGACTAGCAGAGCAGACCAACATGGAGGGACTAGCAGAGCAGACCAACATGGAGGGACTAGCAGAGCAGACCAACATGGAGGGACTAGCAGAGCAGACCAACATGGAGGGACTAGCAGAGCAGACTAGCAGAGCAGACCAACATGGAGGGACTAGCAGAGCAGACCAACATGGAGGGACTAGCAGAGCAGACCAACATGGAGGGACTAGCAGAGCAGACCAACATGGAGGGACTAGCAGAGCAGACCAACATGGAGGGACTAGCAGAGCAGACCAACATGGAGGGCCAGGCACAGCAGACCAACATGGAGGGACAAGCAGAGCAGACCAACATGGAGGGACAAGCAAAGCAGACCAACATGGAGGGACAGGCCCAGCAGACCAACATGGAGGGACTAGCAGAGCAGACCAACATGGAGGGACTAGCAGAGCAGACCAACATGGAGGGACTAGCAGAGCAGACCAACAGGGAGGGACTAGCAGAGCAGACCAACAGGGAGGGACTAGCAGAGCAGACCAACATGGAGGGACTAGCAGAGCAGACCAACATGGAGGGACTAGCAGAGCAGACCAACATGGAGGGACTAGCAGAGCAGACCAACATGGAGGGCCAGGCACAGCAGACCAACATGGAGGGACTAGCAGAGCAGACCAACATGGAGGGACTAGCAGAGCAGACCAACATGGAGGGCCAGGCACAGCAGACCAACATGGAGGGACTAGCAGAGCAGACCAACATGGAGGGACAAGCAGAGCAGACCAACATGGAGGGACAGGCCCAGCAGACCAACATGGAGGGACTAGCAGAGCAGACCAACATGGAGGGACTAGCAGAGCAGACCAACATGGAGGGACTAGCAGAGCAGACCAACATGGAGGGACTAGCAGAGCAGACCAACATGGAGGGACTAGCAGAGCAGACCAACATGGAGGGCCAGGCACAGCAGACCAACATGGAGGGACTAGCAGAGCAGACCAACATGGAGGGACTAGCAGAGCAGACCAACATGGAGGGAGTAGCAGAGCAGACCAACATGGAGGGCCAGGCACAGCAGACCAACATGGAGGGACTAGCAGAGCAGACCAACATGGAGGGACTAGCAGAGCAGACCAACATGGAGGGACTAGCAGAGCAGACCAACATGGAGGGCCAGGCACAGCAGACCAACATGGAGGGACTAGCAGAGCAGACCAACATGGAGGGCCAGGCACAGTAGACCAACATGGAGGGACTAGCAGAGCAGACCAACATGGAGGGACTAGCAGAGCAGACCAACATGGAGGGACTAGCAGAGCAGACCAACATGGAGGGACAAGCAGAGCAGACCAACATGGAGGGCCAGGCACAGCAGACCAACATGGAGGGACTAGCAGAGCAGACCAACATGGAGGGACTAGCAGAGCAGACCAACATGGAGGGACTAGCAGAGCAGACCAACATGGAGGGACTAGCAGAGCAGACCAACATGGAGGGACTAGCAGAGCAGACCAACATGGAGGGACTAGCAGAGCAGACCAACAGGGAGGGACAAGCAGAGCAGACCAACATGGAGGGACAAGCAGAGCAGACCAACATGGAGGGACAGGCCCAGCAGACCAACATGGAGGGACTAGCAGAGCAGACCAACATGGAGGGACTAGCAGAGCAGACCAACATGGAGGGACTAGCAGAGCAGACCAACATGGAGGGACTAGCAGAGCAGACCAACAGGGAGGGACTAGCAGAGCAGACCAGGACTAGCAGAGCAGACCAACATGGAGGGACTAGCAGAGCAGACCAACATGGAGGGACTAGCAGAGCAGACCAACATGGAGGGACTAGCAGAGCAGACCAACATGGAGGGACAGGCCCAGCAGACCAACATGGAGGGACTAGCAGAGCAGACCAACATGGAGGGACTAGCAGAGCAGACCAACATGGAGGGACTAGCAGAGCAGACCAACATGGAGGGACTAGCAGAGCAGACCAACAGGGAGGGACTAGCAGAGCAGACCAACATGGAGGGACTAGCAGAGCAGACCAACATGGAGGGACTAGCAGAGCAGACCAACATGGAGGGACTAGCAGAGCAGACCAACATGGAGGGACTAGCAGAGCAGACCAACATGGAGGGCCAGGCACAGCAGACCAACATGGAGGGACAAGCAGAGCAGACCAACATGGAGGGACAAGCAGAGCAGACCAACATGGAGGGACAGGCCCAGCAGACCAACATGGAGGGACTAGCAGAGCAGACCAACATGGAGGGACAGGCCCAGCAGACCAACATGGAGGGACTAGCAGAGCAGACCAACATGGAGGGACAAGCAGAGCAGACCAACATGGAGGGACAGGCCCAGCAGACCAACATGGAGGGACTAGCAGAGCAGACCAACATGGAGGGACAAGCAGAGCAGACCAACATGGAGGGACAGGCCCAGCAGACCAACATGGAGGGACTAGCAGAGCAGACCAACATGGAGGGACTAGCAGAGCAGACCAACATGGAGGGCCAGGCACAGCAGACCAACATGGAGGGACTAGCAGAGCAGACCAACATGGAGGGACTAGCAGAGCAGACCAACATGGAGGGACTAGCAGAGCAGACCAACATGGAGGGACTAGCAGAGCAGACCAACATGGAGGGACTAGCAGAGCAGACCAACATGGAGGGCCAGGCACAGCAGACCAACATGGAGGGACTAGCAGAGCAGACCAACATGGAGGGCCAGGCACAGCAGACCAACATGGAGGGACTAGCAGAGCAGACCAACATGGAGGGACTAGCAGAGCAGACCAACATGGAGGGCCAGGCACAGCAGACCAACATGGAGGGACTAGCAGAGCAGACCAACATGGAGGGACTAGCAGAGCAGACCAACATGGAGGGCCAGGCACAGCAGACCAACATGGAGGGACTAGCAGAGCAGACCAACATGGAGGGACAAGCAGAGCAGACCAACATGGAGGGACAGGCCCAGCAGACCAACATGGAGGGACTAGCAGAGCAGACCAACATGGAGGGACTAGCAGAGCAGACCAACATGGAGGGACTAGCAGAGCAGACCAACATGGAGGGACTAGCAGAGCAGACCAACATGGAGGGACAGGCCCAGCAGACCAACATGGAGGGACTAGCAGAGCAGACCAACATGGAGGGACTAGCAGAGCAGACCAACATTGAGGGACTAGCAGAGCAGACCAACATGGAGGGACTAGCAGAGCAGACCAACATGGAGGGCCAGGCACAGCAGACCAACATGGAGGGACTAGCAGAGCAGACCAACATGGAGGGACTAGCAGAGCAGACCAACATGGAGGGCCAGGCACAGCAGACCAACATGGAGGGACTAGCAGAGCAGACCAACATGGAGGGCCAGGCACAGCAGACCAACATGGAGGGACTAGCAGAGCAGACCAACATGGAGGGACTAGCAGAGCAGACCAACATGGAGGGACAGGCCCAGCAGACCAACATGGAGGGACTAGCAGAGCAGACCAACATGGAGGGACAAGCAGAGCAGACCAACATGGAGGGACAGGCCCAGCAGACCAACATGGAGGGACTAGCAGAGCAGACCAACATGGCGGGACAAGCAGAGCAGACCAACATGGAGGGACAGGCCCAGCAGACCAACATGGAGGGACTAGCAGAGCAGACCAACATGGAGGGACTAGCAGAGCAGACCAACATGGAGGGACTAGCAGAGCAGACCAACATGGAGGGACTAGCAGAGCAGACCAACATGGAGGGACTAGCAGAGCAGACCAACATGGAGGGACTAGCAGAGCAGACCAACATGGAGGGACTAGCAGAGCAGACCAACATGGAGGGACTAGCAGAGCAGACTAGCAGAGCAGACCAACATGGAGGGACTAGCAGAGCAGACCAACATGGAGGGACTAGCAGAGCAGACCAACATGGAGGGACTAGCAGAGCAGACCAACATGGAGGGACAAGCAGAGCAGACCAACATGGAGGGCCAGGCACAGCAGACCAACATGGAGGGACTAGCAGAGCAGACCAACATGGAGGGACTAGCAGAGCAGACCAACATGGAGGGACTAGCAGAGCAGACCAACATGGAGGGACTAGCAGAGCAGACCAACATGGAGGGCCAGGCACAGCAGACCAACATGGAGGGACTAGCAGAGCAGACCAACATGGAGGGACTAGCAGAGCAGACCAACATGGAGGGAGTAGCAGAGCAGACCAACATGGAGGGCCAGGCACAGCAGACCAACATGGAGGGACTAGCAGAGCAGACCAACATGGAGGGACTAGCAGAGCAGACCAACATGGAGGGACTAGCAGAGCAGACCAACATGGAGGGCCAGGCACAGCAGACCAACATGGAGGGACTAGCAGAGCAGACCAACATGGAGGGACAAGCAGAGCAGACCAACATGGAGGGACAGGCCCAGCAGACCAACATGGAGGGACTAGCAGAGCAGACCAACATGGAGGGCCAGGCACAGCAGACCAACATGGAGGGACTAGCAGAGCAGACCAACATGGAGGGCCAGGCACAGTAGACCAACATGGAGGGACTAGCAGAGCAGACCAACATGGAGGGACTAGCAGAGCAGACCAACATGGAGGGACTAGCAGAGCAGACCAACATGGAGGGACAAGCAGAGCAGACCAACATGGAGGGCCAGGCACAGCAGACCAACATGGAGGGACTAGCAGAGCAGACCAACATGGAGGGACTAGCAGAGCAGACCAACATGGAGGGACTAGCAGAGCACACCAACATGGAGGGACTAGCAGAGCAGACCAACATGGAGGGACTAGCAGAGCAGACCAACATGGAGGGACTAGCAGAGCAGACCAACTGGGAGGGACAAGCAGAGCAGACCAACATGGAGGGACAAGCAGAGCAGACCAACATGGAGGGACAGGCCCAGCAGACCAACATGGAGGGACTAGCAGAGCAGACCAACATGGAGGGACTAGCAGAGCAGACCAACATGGAGGGACTAGCAGAGCAGACCAACATGGAGGGACTAGCAGAGCAGACCAACAGGGAGGGACTAGCAGAGCAGACCAACATGGAGGGACTAGCAGAGCAGACCAACATGGAGGGACTAGCAGAGCAGACCAACATGGAGGGACTAGCAGAGCAGACCAACATGGAGGGACAGGCCCAGCAGACCAACATGGAGGGACCAGCAGAGCAGACCAACATGGAGGGACTAGCAGAGCAGACCAACATGGAGGGACTAGCAGAGCAGACCAACATGGAGGGACTAGCAGAGCAGACCAACATGGAGGGACTAGCAGAGCAGACCAACATGGAGGGACTAGCAGAGCAGACTAGCAGAGCAGACCAACATGGAGGGACTAGCAGAGCAGACCAACATGGAGGGACTAGCAGAGCAGACCAACATGGAGGGACTAGCAGAGCAGACCAACATGGAGGGACTAGCAGAGCAGACCAACATGGAGGGACTAGCAGAGCAGACCAACATGGAGGGCCAGGCACAGCAGACCAACATGGAGGGACAAGCAGAGCAGACCAACATGGAGGGACAAGCAAAGCAGACCAACATGGAGGGACAGGCCCAGCAGACCAACATGGAGGGACTAGCAGAGCAGACCAACATGGAGGGACTAGCAGAGCAGACCAACATGGAGGGACTAGCAGAGCAGACCAACAGGGAGGGACTAGCAGAGCAGACCAACAGGGAGGGACTAGCAGAGCAGACCAACATGGAGGGACTAGCAGAGCAGACCAACATGGAGGGACTAGCAGAGCAGACCAACATGGAGGGACTAGCAGAGCAGACCAACATGGAGGGCCAGGCACAGCAGACCAACATGGAGGGACTAGCAGAGCAGACCAACATGGAGGGACTAGCAGAGCAGACCAACATGGAGGGCCAGGCACAGCAGACCAACATGGAGGGACTAGCAGAGCAGACCAACATGGAGGGACAAGCAGAGCAGACCAACATGGAGGGACAGGCCCAGCAGACCAACATGGAGGGACTAGCAGAGCAGACCAACATGGAGGGACTAGCAGAGCAGACCAACATGGAGGGACTAGCAGAGCAGACCAACATGGAGGGACTAGCAGAGCAGACCAACATGGAGGGACTAGCAGAGCAGACCAACATGGAGGGCCAGGCACAGCAGACCAACATGGAGGGACTAGCAGAGCAGACCAACATGGAGGGACTAGCAGAGCAGACCAACATGGAGGGAGTAGCAGAGCAGACCAACATGGAGGGCCAGGCACAGCAGACCAACATGGAGGGACTAGCAGAGCAGACCAACATGGAGGGACTAGCAGAGCAGACCAACATGGAGGGACTAGCAGAGCAGACCAACATGGAGGGCCAGGCACAGCAGACCAACATGGAGGGACTAGCAGAGCAGACCAACATGGAGGGCCAGGCACAGTAGACCAACATGGAGGGACTAGCAGAGCAGACCAACATGGAGGGACTAGCAGAGCAGACCAACATGGAGGGACTAGCAGAGCAGACCAACATGGAGGGACAAGCAGAGCAGACCAACATGGAGGGCCAGGCACAGCAGACCAACATGGAGGGACTAGCAGAGCAGACCAACATGGAGGGACTAGCAGAGCAGACCAACATGGAGGGACTAGCAGAGCAGACCAACATGGAGGGACTAGCAGAGCAGACCAACATGGAGGGACTAGCAGAGCAGACCAACATGGAGGGACTAGCAGAGCAGACCAACAGGGAGGGACAAGCAGAGCAGACCAACATGGAGGGACAAGCAGAGCAGACCAACATGGAGGGACAGGCCCAGCAGACCAACATGGAGGGACTAGCAGAGCAGACCAACATGGAGGGACTAGCAGAGCAGACCAACATGGAGGGACTAGCAGAGCAGACCAACATGGAGGGACTAGCAGAGCAGACCAACAGGGAGGGACTAGCAGAGCAGACCAGGACTAGCAGAGCAGACCAACATGGAGGGACTAGCAGAGCAGACCAACATGGAGGGACTAGCAGAGCAGACCAACATGGAGGGACTAGCAGAGCAGACCAACATGGAGGGACAGGCCCAGCAGACCAACATGGAGGGACTAGCAGAGCAGACCAACATGGAGGGACTAGCAGAGCAGACCAACATGGAGGGACTAGCAGAGCAGACCAACATGGAGGGACTAGCAGAGCAGACCAACAGGGAGGGACTAGCAGAGCAGACCAACATGGAGGGACTAGCAGAGCAGACCAACATGGAGGGACTAGCAGAGCAGACCAACATGGAGGGACTAGCAGAGCAGACCAACATGGAGGGACTAGCAGAGCAGACCAACAGGGAGGGACTAGCAGAGCAGACCAGGACTAGCAGAGCAGACCAACATGGAGGGATTAGCAGAGCAGACCAACATGGAGGGACTAGCAGAGCAGACCAACATGGAGGGACAGGCCCAGCAGACCAACATGGAGGGACTAGCAGAGCAGACCAACATGGAGGGACTAGCAGAGCAGACTAGCAGAGCAGACCAACATGGAGGGACTAGCAGAGCAGACCAACATGGAGGGACTAGCAGAGCAGACCAACATGGAGGGACTAGCAGAGCAGACCAACATGGAGGGACTAGCAGAGCAGACCAACATGGAGGGCCAGGCACAGCAGACCAACATGGAGGGACAAGCAGAGTAGACCAACATGGAGGGACAAGCAGAGCAGACCAACATGGAGGGACAGGCCCAGCAGACCAACATGGAGGGACTAGCAGAGCAGACCAACATGGAGGGACTAGCAGAGCAGACCAACATGGAGGGACTAGCAGAGCAGACCAACATGGAGGGACTAGCAGAGCAGACCAACATGGAGGGACTAGCAGAGCAGACCAACATGGAGGGACAGGCCCAGCAGACCAACATGGAGGGACTAGCAGAGCAGACCAACATGGAGGGACTAGCAGAGCAGACCAACATGGAGGGACTAGCAGAGCAGACCAACATGGAGGGACTAGCAGAGCAGACTAGCAGAGCAGACCAACATGGAGGGACTAGCAGAGCAGACCAACATGGAGGGACTAGCAGAGCAGACCAACATGGAGGGACTAGCAGAGCAGACCAACATGGAGGGACTAGCAGAGCAGACCAACATGGAGGGACTAGCAGAGCAGACCAACATGGAGGGACTAGCAGAGCAGACCAACATGGAGGGCCAGGCACAGCAGACCAACATGGAGGGACAAGCAGAGCAGACCAACATGGAGGGACAAGCAGAGCAGACCAACATGGAGGGACAGGCCCAGCAGACCAACATGGAGGGACTAGCAGAGCAGACCAACATGGAGGGACTAGCAGAGCAGACCAACATGGAGGGACTAGCAGAGCAGACCAACATGGAGGGACTAGCAGAGCAGACCAACAGGGAGGGACTAGCAGAGCAGACCAACATGGAGGGACTAGCAGAGCAGACCAACATGGAGGGCCAGGCACAGCAGACCAACATGGAGGGACTAGCAGAGCAGACCAACATGGAGGGACTAGCAGAGCAGACCAACATGGAGGGCCAGGCACAGCAGACCAACATGGAGGGACTAGCAGAGCAGACCAACATGGAGGGACAAGCAGAGCAGACCAACATGGAGGGACAGGCCCAGCAGACCAACATGGAGGGACTAGCAGAGCAGACCAACATGGAGGGACTAGCAGAGCAGACCAACATGGAGGGACTAGCAGAGCAGACCAACATGGAGGGACTAGCAGAGCAGACCAACATGGAGGGACTAGCAGAGCAGACCAACATGGAGGGACTAGCAGAGCAGACCAACATGGAGGGCCAGGCACAGCAGACCAACATGGAGGGACAAGCAGAGCAGACCAACATGGAGGGATAAGCAGAGCAGACCAACATGGAGGGACAGGCCCAGCAGACCAACATGGAGGGACTAGCAGAGCAGACCAACATGGAGGGACAGGCCCAGCAGACCAACATGGAGGGACTAGCAGAGCAGACCAACATGGAGGGACAAGCAGAGCAGACCAACATGGAGGGACAGGCCCAGCAGACCAACATGGAGGGACTAGCAGAGCAGACCAACATGGAGGGACAAGCAGAGCAGACCAACATGGAGGGACAGGCCCAGCAGACCAAGATGGAGGGACTAGCAGAGCAGACCAACATGGAGGGACTAGCAGAGCAGACCAACATGGAGGGCCAGGCACAGCAGACCAACATGGAGGGACTAGCAGAGCAGACCAACATGGAGGGACTAGCAGAGCAGACCAACATGGAGGGACTAGCAGAGCAGACCAACATGGAGGGACTAGCAGAGCAGACCAACATGGAGGGACTAGCAGAGCAGACCAACATGGAGGGCCAGGCACAGCAGACCAACATGGAGGGACTAGCAGAGCAGACCAACATGGAGGGCCAGGCACAGCAGACCAACATGGAGGGACTAGCAGAGCCGACCAACATGGAGGGACTAGCAGAGCAGACCAACATGGAGGGCCAGGCACAGCAGACCAACATGGAGGGACTAGCAGAGCAGACCAACATGGAGGGACTAGCAGAGCAGACCAACATGGAGGGCCAGGCACAGCAGACCAACATGGAGGGACTAGCAGAGCAGACCAACATGGAGGGACAAGCAGAGCAGACCAACATGGAGGGACAGGCCCAGCAGACCAACATGGAGGGACTAGCAGAGCAGACCAACATGGAGGGACTAGCAGAGCAGACCAACATGGAGGGACAAGCAGAGCAGACCAACATGGAGGGACAGGCCCAGCAGACCAACATGGAGGGACTAGCAGAGCAGACCAACATGGAGGGACTAGCAGAGCAGACCAACATGGAGGGACTAGCAGAGCAGACCAACATGGAGGGACTAGCAGAGCAGACCAACATGGAGGGACAGGCCCAGCAGACCAACATGGAGGGACTAGCAGAGCAGACCAACATGGAGGGACTAGCAGAGCAGACCAACATTGAGGGACTAGCAGAGCAGACCAACATGGAGGGACTAGCAGAGCAGACCAACATGGAGGGACTAGCAGAGCAGACCAACATGGAGGGCCAGGCACAGCAGACCAACATGGAGGGACTAGCAGAGCAGACCAACATGGAGGGACTAGCAGAGCAGACCAACATGGAGGGCCAGGCACAGCAGACCAACATGGAGGGACTAGCAGAGCAGACCAACATGGAGGGCCAGGCACAGCAGACCAACATGGAGGGACTAGCAGAGCAGACCAACATGGAGGGACTAGCAGAGCAGACCAACATGGAGGGACAGGCCCAGCAGACCAACATGGAGGGACTAGCAGAGCAGACCAACATGGAGGGACAAGCAGAGCAGACCAACATGGAGGGACAGGCCCAGCAGACCAACATGGAGGGACTAGCAGAGCAGACCAACATGGAGGGACAAGCAGAGCAGACCAACATGGAGGGACAGGCCCAGCAGACCAACATGGAGGGACTAGCAGAGCAGACCAACATGGAGGGACTAGCAGAGCAGACCAACATGGAGGGACTAGCAGAGCAGACCAACATGGAGGGACTAGCAGAGCAGACCAACATGGAGGGACTAGCAGAGCAGACCAACATGGAGGGCCAGGCACAGCAGACCAACATGGAGGGACTAGCAGAGCAGACCAACATGGAGGGACTAGCAGAGCAGACCAACATGGAGGGAGTAGCAGAGCAGACCAACATGGAGGGCCAGGCACAGCAGACCAACATGGAGGGACTAGCAGAGCAGACCAACATGGAGGGACTAGCAGAGCAGACCAACATGGAGGGACTAGCAGAGCAGACCAACATGGAGGGCCAGGCACAGCAGACCAACATGGAGGGACTAGCAGAGCAGACCAACATGGAGGGCCAGGCACAGTAGACCAACATGGAGGGACTAGCAGAGCAGACCAACATGGAGGGACTAGCAGAGCAGACCAACATGGAGGGACTAGCAGAGCAGACCAACATGGAGGGACAAGCAGAGCAGACCAACATGGAGGGCCAGGCACAGCAGACCAACATGGAGGGACTAGCAGAGCAGACCAACATGGAGGGACTAGCAGAGCAGACCAACATGGAGGGACTAGCAGAGCAGACCAACATGGAGGGACTAGCAGAGCAGACCAACATGGAGGGACTAGCAGAGCAGACCAACATGGAGGGACTAGCAGAGCAGACCAACAGGGAGGGACAAGCAGAGCAGACCAACATGGAGGGACAAGCAGAGCAGACCAACATGGAGGGACAGGCCCAGCAGACCAACATGGAGGGACTAGCAGAGCAGACCAACATGGAGGGACTAGCAGAGCAGACCAACATGGAGGGACTAGCAGAGCAGACCAACATGGAGGGACTAGCAGAGCAGACCAACAGGGAGGGACTAGCAGAGCAGACCAGGACTAGCAGAGCAGACCAACATGGAGGGACTAGCAGAGCAGACCAACATGGAGGGACTAGCAGAGCAGACCAACATGGAGGGACTAGCAGAGCAGACCAACATGGAGGGACAGGCCCAGCAGACCAACATGGAGGGACTAGCAGAGCAGACCAACATGGAGGGACTAGCAGAGCAGACCAACATGGAGGGACTAGCAGAGCAGACCAACATGGAGGGACTAGCAGAGCAGACCAACAGGGAGGGACTAGCAGAGCAGACCAACATGGAGGGACTAGCAGAGCAGACCAACATGGAGGGACTAGCAGAGCAGACCAACATGGAGGGACTAGCAGAGCAGACCAACATGGAGGGACTAGCAGAGCAGACCAACATGGAGGGACTAGCAGAGCAGACCAACAGGGAGGGACTAGCAGAGCAGACCAGGACTAGCAGAGCAGACCAACATGGAGGGATTAGCAGAGCAGACCAACATGGAGGGACTAGCAGAGCAGACCAACATGGAGGGACAGGCCCAGCAGACCAACATGGAGGGACTAGCAGAGCAGACCAACATGGAGGGACTAGCAGAGCAGACCAACATGGAGGGACTAGCAGAGCAGACCAACATGGAGGGACTAGCAGAGCAGACTAGCAGAGCAGACCAACATGGAGGGACTAGCAGAGCAGACCAACATGGAGGGACTAGCAGAGCAGACCAACATGGAGGGACTAGCAGAGCAGACCAACATGGAGGGACTAGCAGAGCAGACCAACATGGAGGGACTAGCAGAGCAGACCAACATGGAGGGCCAGGCACAGCAGACCAACATGGAGGGACAAGCAGAGCAGACCAACATGGAGGGACAAGCAGAGCAGACCAACATGGAGGGACAGGCCCAGCAGACCAACATGGAGGGACTAGCAGAGCAGACCAACATGGAGGGACTAGCAGAGCAGACCAACATGGAGGGACTAGCAGAGCAGACCAACATGGAGGGACTAGCAGAGCAGACCAACAGGGAGGGACTAGCAGAGCAGACCAACATGGAGGGACTAGCAGAGCAGACCAACATGGAGGGCCAGGCACAGCAGACCAACATGGAGGGACTAGCAGAGCAGACCAACATGGAGGGACTAGCAGAGCAGACCAACATGGAGGGCCAGGCACAGCAGACCAACATGGAGGGACTAGCAGAGCAGACCAACATGGAGGGACAAGCAGAGCAGACCAACATGGAGGGACAGGCCCAGCAGACCAACATGGAGGGACTAGCAGAGCAGACCAACATGGAGGGACTAGCAGAGCAGACCAACATGGAGGGACTAGCAGAGCAGACCAACATGGAGGGACTAGCAGAGCAGACCAACATGGAGGGACTAGCAGAGCAGACCAACATGGAGGGACTAGCAGAGCAGACCAACATGGAGGGCCAGGCACAGCAGACCAACATGGAGGGACAAGCAGAGCAGACCAACATGGAGGGACAAGCAGAGCAGACCAACATGGAGGGACAGGCCCAGCAGACCAACAGGGACTAGCAGAGCAGACCAACATGGAGGGACAGGCCCCAGCCAGACCCCAACATGAGGGACTAGCAGAGCAGACCAACATGGAGGGACTAGCAGAGCAGACCAACATGAGGGCCAGGCACAGCAGACCAACCATGGAGGGACTAGCAGAGCAGACCAACATGGAGGGCCAGGCACAGTAGACCAACATGGAGGGACTAGCAGAGCAGACCAACATGGAGGGACTAGCAGAGCAGACCAACATGGAGGGACTAGCAGAGCAGACCAACATGGAGGGACAAGCAGAGCAGACCAACATGGAGGGCCAGGCACAGCAGACCAACATGGAGGGACTAGCAGAGCAGACCAACATGGAGGGACTAGCAGAGCAGACCAACATGGAGGGACTAGCAGAGCAGACCAACATGGAGGGACTAGCAGAGCAGACCAACATGGAGGGACTAGCAGAGCAGACCAACATGGAGGGACTAGCAGAGCAGACCAACATGGAGGGACTAGCAGAGCAGACCAACATGGAGGGACAAGCAGAGCAGACCAACATGGAGGGACAAGGCCAGAGCAGACCAACATGGAGGGACAGCAGAGCAGACCAACATGGAGGGACTAGCAGAGCAGACCAACATGGAGGGACTAGCAGAGCAGACCAACATGGAGGGACTAGCAGAGCAGACCAACATGGAGGGACTAGCAGAGCAGACCAACATGGAGGGCCAGGCACAGCAGACCAACATGGAGGGACAAGCAGAGTAGACCAACATGGAGGGACAAGCAGAGCAGACCAACATGGAGGGACAGGCCCAGCAGACCAACATGGAGGGACTAGCAGAGCAGACCAACATGGAGGGACTAGCAGAGCAGACCAACATGGAGGGACTAGCAGAGCAGACCAACATGGAGGGACTAGCAGAGCAGACCAACATGGAGGGACTAGCAGAGCAGACCAACATGGAGGGACAGGCCCAGCAGACCAACATGGAGGGACTAGCAGAGCAGACCAACATGGAGGGACTAGCAGAGCAGACCAACATGGAGGGACTAGCAGAGCAGACCAACATGGAGGGACTAGCAGAGCAGACTAGCAGAGCAGACCAACATGGAGGGACTAGCAGAGCAGACCAACATGGAGGGACTAGCAGAGCAGACCAACATGGAGGGACTAGCAGAGCAGACCAACATGGAGGGACTAGCAGAGCAGACCAACATGGAGGGACTAGCAGAGCAGACCAACATGGAGGGACTAGCAGAGCAGACCAACATGGAGGGACTAGCAGAGCAGACCAACATGGAGGGACTAGCAGAGCAGACCAACAGGGAGGGACTAGCAGAGCAGACCAACATGGAGGGACTAGCAGAGCAGACCAACATGGAGGGCCAGGCACAGCAGACCAACATGGAGGGACTAGCAGAGCAGACCAACATGGAGGGACTAGCAGAGCAGACCAACATGGAGGGCCAGGCACAGCAGACCAACATGGAGGGACTAGCAGAGCAGACCAACATGGAGGGACAAGCAGAGCAGACCAACATGGAGGGACAGGCCCAGCAGACCAACATGGAGGGACTAGCAGAGCAGACCAACATGGAGGGACTAGCAGAGCAGACCAACATGGAGGGACTAGCAGAGCAGACCAACATGGAGGGACTAGCAGAGCAGACCAACATGGAGGGACTAGCAGAGCAGACCAACATGGAGGGACTAGCAGAGCAGACCAACATGGAGGGCCAGGCACAGCAGACCAACATGGAGGGACAAGCAGAGCAGACCAACATGGAGGGACAAGCAGAGCAGACCAACATGGAGGGACAGGCCCAGCAGACCAACATGGAGGGACTAGCAGAGCAGACCAACATGGAGGGACAGGCCCAGCAGACCAACATGGAGGGACTAGCAGAGCAGACCAACATGGAGGGACTAGCAGAGCAGACCAACATGGAGGGCCAGGCACAGCAGACCAACATGGAGGGACTAGCAGAGCAGACCAACATGGAGGGCCAGGCACAGTAGACCAACATGGAGGGACTAGCAGAGCAGACCAACATGGAGGGACTAGCAGAGCAGACCAACATGGAGGGACTAGCAGAGCAGACCAACATGGAGGGACAAGCAGAGCAGACCAACATGGAGGGCCAGGCACAGCAGACCAACATGGAGGGACTAGCAGAGCAGACCAACATGGAGGGACTAGCAGAGCAGACCAACATGGAGGGACTAGCAGAGCAGACCAACATGGAGGGACTAGCAGAGCAGACCAACATGGAGGGACTAGCAGAGCAGACCAACATGGAGGGACTAGCAGAGCAGACCAACAGGGAGGGACAAGCAGAGCAGACCAACATGGAGGGACAAGCAGAGCAGACCAACATGGAGGGACAGGCCCAGCAGACCAACATGGAGGGACTAGCAGAGCAGACCAACATGGAGGGACTAGCAGAGCAGACCAACATGGAGGGACTAGCAGAGCAGACCAACATGGAGGGACTAGCAGAGCAGACCAACATGGAGGGACTAGCAGAGCAGACCAACATGGAGGGCCAGGCACAGCAGACCAACATGGAGGGACAAGCAGAGTAGACCAACATGGAGGGACAAGCAGAGCAGACCAACATGGAGGGACAGGCCCAGCAGACCAACATGGAGGGACTAGCAGAGCAGACCAACATGGAGGGACTAGCAGAGCAGACCAACATGGAGGGACTAGCAGAGCAGACCAACATGGAGGGACTAGCAGAGCAGACCAACATGGAGGGACTAGCAGAGCAGACCAACATGGAGGGACAGGCCCAGCAGACCAACATGGAGGGACTAGCAGAGCAGACCAACATGGAGGGACTAGCAGAGCAGACCAACATGGAGGGACTAGCAGAGCAGACCAACATGGAGGGACTAGCAGAGCAGACTAGCAGAGCAGACCAACATGGAGGGACTAGCAGAGCAGACCAACATGGAGGGACTAGCAGAGCAGACCAACATGGAGGGACTAGCAGAGCAGACCAACATGGAGGGACTAGCAGAGCAGACCAACATGGAGGGACTAGCAGAGCAGACCAACATGGAGGGACTAGCAGAGCAGACCAACATGGAGGGCCAGGCACAGCAGACCAACATGGAGGGACAAGCAGAGCAGACCAACATGGAGGGACAAGCAGAGCAGACCAACATGGAGGGACAGGCCCAGCAGACCAACATGGAGGGACTAGCAGAGCAGACCAACATGGAGGGACTAGCAGAGCAGACCAACATGGAGGGACTAGCAGAGCAGACCAACATGGAGGGACTAGCAGAGCAGACCAACAGGGAGGGACTAGCAGAGCAGACCAACATGGAGGGACTAGCAGAGCAGACCAACATGGAGGGCCAGGCACAGCAGACCAACATGGAGGGACTAGCAGAGCAGACCAACATGGAGGGACTAGCAGAGCAGACCAACATGGAGGGCCAGGCACAGCAGACCAACATGGAGGGACTAGCAGAGCAGACCAACATGGAGGGACAAGCAGAGCAGACCAACATGGAGGGACAGGCCCAGCAGACCAACATGGAGGGACTAGCAGAGCAGACCAACATGGAGGGACTAGCAGAGCAGACCAACATGGAGGGACTAGCAGAGCAGACCAACATGGAGGGACTAGCAGAGCAGACCAACATGGAGGGACTAGCAGAGCAGACCAACATGGAGGGACTAGCAGAGCAGACCAACATGGAGGGCCAGGCACAGCAGACCAACATGGAGGGACAAGCAGAGCAGACCAACATGGAGGGACAAGCAGAGCAGACCAACATGGAGGGACAGGCCCAGCAGACCAACATGGAGGGACTAGCAGAGCAGACCAACATGGAGGGACAGGCCCAGCAGACCAACATGGAGGGACTAGCAGAGCAGACCAACATGGAGGGACTAGCAGAGCAGACCAACATGGAGGGCCAGGCACAGCAGACCAACATGGAGGGACTAGCAGAGCAGACCAACATGGAGGGCCAGGCACAGTAGACCAACATGGAGGGACTAGCAGAGCAGACCAACATGGAGGGACTAGCAGAGCAGACCAACATGGAGGGACTAGCAGAGCAGACCAACATGGAGGGACAAGCAGAGCAGACCAACATGGAGGGCCAGGCACAGCAGACCAACATGGAGGGACTAGCAGAGCAGACCAACATGGAGGGACTAGCAGAGCAGACCAACATGGAGGGACTAGCAGAGCAGACCAACATGGAGGGACTAGCAGAGCAGACCAACATGGAGGGACTAGCAGAGCAGACCAACATGGAGGGACTAGCAGAGCAGACCAACAGGGAGGGACAAGCAGAGCAGACCAACATGGAGGGACAAGCAGAGCAGACCAACATGGAGGGACAGGCCCAGCAGACCAACATGGAGGGACTAGCAGAGCAGACCAACATGGAGGGACTAGCAGAGCAGACCAACATGGAGGGACTAGCAGAGCAGACCAACATGGAGGGACTAGCAGAGCAGACCAACAGGGAGGGACTAGCAGAGCAGACCAGGACTAGCAGAGCAGACCAACATGGAGGGACTAGCAGAGCAGACCAACATGGAGGGACTAGCAGAGCAGACCAACATGGAGGGACTAGCAGAGCAGACCAACATGGAGGGACAGGCCCAGCAGACCAACATGGAGGGACTAGCAGAGCAGACCAACATGGAGGGACTAGCAGAGCAGACCAACATGGAGGGACTAGCAGAGCAGACCAACATGGAGGGACTAGCAGAGCAGACCAACAGGGAGGGACTAGCAGAGCAGACCAACATGGAGGGACTAGCAGAGCAGACCAACATGGAGGGACTAGCAGAGCAGACCAACATGGAGGGACTAGCAGAGCAGACCAACATGGAGGGACTAGCAGAGCAGACCAACATGGAGGGACTAGCAGAGCAGACCAACAGGGAGGGACTAGCAGAGCAGACCAGGACTAGCAGAGCAGACCAACATGGAGGGATTAGCAGAGCAGACCAACATGGAGGGACTAGCAGAGCAGACCAACATGGAGGGACAGGCCCAGCAGACCAACATGGAGGGACTAGCAGAGCAGACCAACATGGAGGGACTAGCAGAGCAGACTAGCAGAGCAGACCAACATGGAGGGACTAGCAGAGCAGACCAACATGGAGGGACTAGCAGAGCAGACCAACATGGAGGGACTAGCAGAGCAGACCAACATGGAGGGACTAGCAGAGCAGACCAACATGGAGGGCCAGGCACAGCAGACCAACATGGAGGGACAAGCAGAGTAGACCAACATGGAGGGACAAGCAGAGCAGACCAACATGGAGGGACAGGCCCAGCAGACCAACATGGAGGGACTAGCAGAGCAGACCAACATGGAGGGACTAGCAGAGCAGACCAACATGGAGGGACTAGCAGAGCAGACCAACATGGAGGGACTAGCAGAGCAGACCAACATGGAGGGACTAGCAGAGCAGACCAACATGGAGGGACAGGCCCAGCAGACCAACATGGAGGGACTAGCAGAGCAGACCAACATGGAGGGACTAGCAGAGCAGACCAACATGGAGGGACTAGCAGAGCAGACCAACATGGAGGGACTAGCAGAGCAGACTAGCAGAGCAGACCAACATGGAGGGACTAGCAGAGCAGACCAACATGGAGGGACTAGCAGAGCAGACCAACATGGAGGGACTAGCAGAGCAGACCAACATGGAGGGACTAGCAGAGCAGACCAACATGGAGGGACTAGCAGAGCAGACCAACATGGAGGGACTAGCAGAGCAGACCAACATGGAGGGCCAGGCACAGCAGACCAACATGGAGGGACAAGCAGAGCAGACCAACATGGAGGGACAAGCAGAGCAGACCAACATGGAGGGACAGGCCCAGCAGACCAACATGGAGGGACTAGCAGAGCAGACCAACATGGAGGGACTAGCAGAGCAGACCAACATGGAGGGACTAGCAGAGCAGACCAACATGGAGGGACTAGCAGAGCAGACCAACATGGAGGGACTAGCAGAGCAGACCAACATGGAGGGACTAGCAGAGCAGACCAACATGGAGGGCCAGGCACAGCAGACCAACATGGAGGGACAAGCAGAGCAGACCAACATGGAGGGACAAGCAGAGCAGACCAACATGGAGGGACAGGCCCAGCAGACCAACATGGAGGGACTAGCAGAGCAGACCAACATGGAGGGACAGGCCCAGCAGACCAACATGGAGGGACTAGCAGAGCAGACCAACATGGAGGGACAAGCAGAGCAGACCAACATGGAGGGACAGGCCCAGCAGACCAACATGGAGGGACTAGCAGAGCAGACCAACATGGAGGGACAAGCAGAGCAGACCAACATGGAGGGACAGGCCCAGCAGACCAACATGGAGGGACTAGCAGAGCAGACCAACATGGAGGGACTAGCAGAGCAGACCAACATGGAGGGCCAGGCACAGCAGACCAACATGGAGGGACTAGCAGAGCAGACCAACATGGAGGGACTAGCAGAGCAGACCAACATGGAGGGACTAGCAGAGCAGACCAACATGGAGGGACTAGCAGAGCAGACCAACATGGAGGGACTAGCAGAGCAGACCAACATGGAGGGCCAGGCACAGCAGACCAACATGGAGGGACTAGCAGAGCAGACCAACATGGAGGGCCAGGCACAGCAGACCAACATGGAGGGACTAGCAGAGCAGACCAACATGGAGGGACTAGCAGAGCAGACCAACATGGAGGGCCAGGCACAGCAGACCAACATGGAGGGACTAGCAGAGCAGACCAACATGGAGGGACTAGCAGAGCAGACCAACATGGAGGGCCAGGCACAGCAGACCAACATGGAGGGACTAGCAGAGCAGACCAACATGGAGGGACAAGCAGAGCAGACCAACATGGAGGGACAGGCCCAGCAGACCAACATGGAGGGACTAGCAGAGCAGACCAACATGGAGGGACTAGCAGAGCAGACCAACATGGAGGGACTAGCAGAGCAGACCAACATGGAGGGACTAGCAGAGCAGACCAACATGGAGGGACAGGCCCAGCAGACCAACATGGAGGGACTAGCAGAGCAGACCAACATGGAGGGACTAGCAGAGCAGACCAACATTGAGGGACTAGCAGAGCAGACCAACATGGAGGGACTAGCAGAGCAGACCAACATGGAGGGCCAGGCACAGCAGACCAACATGGAGGGACTAGCAGAGCAGACCAACATGGAGGGACTAGCAGAGCAGACCAACATGGAGGGCCAGGCACAGCAGACCAACATGGAGGGACTAGCAGAGCAGACCAACATGGAGGGCCAGGCACAGCAGACCAACATGGAGGGACTAGCAGAGCAGACCAACATGGAGGGACTAGCAGAGCAGACCAACATGGAGGGACAGGCCCAGCAGACCAACATGGAGGGACTAGCAGAGCAGACCAACATGGAGGGACAAGCAGAGCAGACCAACATGGAGGGACAGGCCCAGCAGACCAACATGGAGGGACTAGCAGAGCAGACCAACATGGAGGGACAAGCAGAGCAGACCAACATGGAGGGACAGGCCCAGCAGACCAACATGGAGGGACTAGCAGAGCAGACCAACATGGAGGGACTAGCAGAGCAGACCAACATGGAGGGACTAGCAGAGCAGACCAACATGGAGGGACTAGCAGAGCAGACCAACATGGAGGGACTAGCAGAGCAGACCAACATGGAGGGACTAGCAGAGCAGACCAACATGGAGGGACTAGCAGAGCAGACTAGCAGAGCAGACCAACATGGAGGGACTAGCAGAGCAGACCAACATGGAGGGACTAGCAGAGCAGACCAACATGGAGGGACTAGCAGAGCAGACCAACATGGAGGGACAAGCAGAGCAGACCAACATGGAGGGCCAGGCACAGCAGACCAACATGGAGGGACTAGCAGAGCAGACCAACATGGAGGGACTAGCAGAGCAGACCAACATGGAGGGACTAGCAGAGCAGACCAACATGGAGGGACTAGCAGAGCAGACCAACATGGAGGGCCAGGCACAGCAGACCAACATGGAGGGACTAGCAGAGCAGACCAACATGGAGGGACTAGCAGAGCAGACCAACATGGAGGGAGTAGCAGAGCAGACCAACATGGAGGGCCAGGCACAGCAGACCAACATGGAGGGACTAGCAGAGCAGACCAACATGGAGGGACTAGCAGAGCAGACCAACATGGAGGGACTAGCAGAGCAGACCAACATGGAGGGCCAGGCACAGCAGACCAACATGGAGGGACTAGCAGAGCAGACCAACATGGAGGGACAAGCAGAGCAGACCAACATGGAGGGACAGGCCCAGCAGACCAACATGGAGGGACTAGCAGAGCAGACCAACATGGAGGGCCAGGCACAGCAGACCAACATGGAGGGACTAGCAGAGCAGACCAACATGGAGGGCCAGGCACAGTAGACCAACATGGAGGGACTAGCAGAGCAGACCAACATGGAGGGACTAGCAGAGCAGACCAACATGGAGGGACTAGCAGAGCAGACCAACATGGAGGGACAAGCAGAGCAGACCAACATGGAGGGCCAGGCACAGCAGACCAACATGGAGGGACTAGCAGAGCAGACCAACATGGAGGGACTAGCAGAGCAGACCAACATGGAGGGACTAGCAGAGCACACCAACATGGAGGGACTAGCAGAGCAGACCAACATGGAGGGACTAGCAGAGCAGACCAACTGGGAGGGACAAGCAGAGCAGACCAACATGGAGGGACAAGCAGAGCAGACCAACATGGAGGGACAGGCCCAGCAGACCAACATGGAGGGACTAGCAGAGCAGACCAACATGGAGGGACTAGCAGAGCAGACCAACATGGAGGGACTAGCAGAGCAGACCAACATGGAGGGACTAGCAGAGCAGACCAACAGGGAGGGACTAGCAGAGCAGACCAACATGGAGGGACTAGCAGAGCAGACCAACATGGAGGGACTAGCAGAGCAGACCAACATGGAGGGACTAGCAGAGCAGACCAACATGGAGGGACAGGCCCAGCAGACCAACATGGAGGGACCAGCAGAGCAGACCAACATGGAGGGACTAGCAGAGCAGACCAACATGGAGGGACTAGCAGAGCAGACCAACATGGAGGGACTAGCAGAGCAGACCAACATGGAGGGACTAGCAGAGCAGACCAACATGGAGGGACTAGCAGAGCAGACTAGCAGAGCAGACCAACATGGAGGGACTAGCAGAGCAGACCAACATGGAGGGACTAGCAGAGCAGACCAACATGGAGGGACTAGCAGAGCAGACCAACATGGAGGGACTAGCAGAGCAGACCAACATGGAGGGACTAGCAGAGCAGACCAACATGGAGGGCCAGGCACAGCAGACCAACATGGAGGGACAAGCAGAGCAGACCAACATGGAGGGACAAGCAAAGCAGACCAACATGGAGGGACAGGCCCAGCAGACCAACATGGAGGGACTAGCAGAGCAGACCAACATGGAGGGACTAGCAGAGCAGACCAACATGGAGGGACTAGCAGAGCAGACCAACAGGGAGGGACTAGCAGAGCAGACCAACAGGGAGGGACTAGCAGAGCAGACCAACATGGAGGGACTAGCAGAGCAGACCAACATGGAGGGACTAGCAGAGCAGACCAACATGGAGGGACTAGCAGAGCAGACCAACATGGAGGGCCAGGCACAGCAGACCAACATGGAGGGACTAGCAGAGCAGACCAACATGGAGGGACTAGCAGAGCAGACCAACATGGAGGGCCAGGCACAGCAGACCAACATGGAGGGACTAGCAGAGCAGACCAACATGGAGGGACAAGCAGAGCAGACCAACATGGAGGGACAGGCCCAGCAGACCAACATGGAGGGACTAGCAGAGCAGACCAACATGGAGGGACTAGCAGAGCAGACCAACATGGAGGGACTAGCAGAGCAGACCAACATGGAGGGACTAGCAGAGCAGACCAACATGGAGGGACTAGCAGAGCAGACCAACATGGAGGGCCAGGCACAGCAGACCAACATGGAGGGACTAGCAGAGCAGACCAACATGGAGGGACTAGCAGAGCAGACCAACATGGAGGGAGTAGCAGAGCAGACCAACATGGAGGGCCAGGCACAGCAGACCAACATGGAGGGACTAGCAGAGCAGACCAACATGGAGGGACTAGCAGAACAGACCAACATGGAGGGACTAGCAGAGCAGACCAACATGGAGGGCCAGGCACAGCAGACCAACATGGAGGGACTAGCAGAGCAGACCAACATGGAGGGCCAGGCACAGTAGACCAACATGGAGGGACTAGCAGAGCAGACCAACATGGAGGGACTAGCAGAGCAGACCAACATGGAGGGACTAGCAGAGCAGACCAACATGGAGGGACAAGCAGAGCAGACCAACATGGAGGGCCAGGCACAGCAGACCAACATGGAGGGACTAGCAGAGCAGACCAACATGGAGGGACTAGCAGAGCAGACCAACATGGAGGGACTAGCAGAGCAGACCAACATGGAGGGACTAGCAGAGCAGACCAACATGGAGGGACTAGCAGAGCAGACCAACATGGAGGGACTAGCAGAGCAGACCAACAGGGAGGGACAAGCAGAGCAGACCAACATGGAGGGACAAGCAGAGCAGACCAACATGGAGGGACAGGCCCAGCAGACCAACATGGAGGGACTAGCAGAGCAGACCAACATGGAGGGACTAGCAGAGCAGACCAACATGGAGGGACTAGCAGAGCAGACCAACATGGAGGGACTAGCAGAGCAGACCAACAGGGAGGGACTAGCAGAGCAGACCAGGACTAGCAGAGCAGACCAACATGGAGGGACTAGCAGAGCAGACCAACATGGAGGGACTAGCAGAGCAGACCAACATGGAGGGACTAGCAGAGCAGACCAACATGGAGGGACAGGCCCAGCAGACCAACATGGAGGGACTAGCAGAGCAGACCAACATGGAGGGACTAGCAGAGCAGACCAACATGGAGGGACTAGCAGAGCAGACCAACATGGAGGGACTAGCAGAGCAGACCAACAGGGAGGGACTAGCAGAGCAGACCAACATGGAGGGACTAGCAGAGCAGACCAACATGGAGGGACTAGCAGAGCAGACCAACATGGAGGGACTAGCAGAGCAGACCAACATGGAGGGACTAGCAGAGCAGACCAACATGGAGGGACTAGCAGAGCAGACCAACAGGGAGGGACTAGCAGAGCAGACCAGGACTAGCAGAGCAGACCAACATGGAGGGATTAGCAGAGCAGACCAACATGGAGGGACTAGCAGAGCAGACCAACATGGAGGGACAGGCCCAGCAGACCAACATGGAGGGACTAGCAGAGCAGACCAACATGGAGGGACTAGCAGAGCAGACTAGCAGAGCAGACCAACATGGAGGGACTAGCAGAGCAGACCAACATGGAGGGACTAGCAGAGCAGACCAACATGGAGGGACTAGCAGAGCAGACCAACATGGAGGGACTAGCAGAGCAGACCAACATGGAGGGCCAGGCACAGCAGACCAACATGGAGGGACAAGCAGAGTAGACCAACATGGAGGGACAAGCAGAGCAGACCAACATGGAGGGACAGGCCCAGCAGACCAACATGGAGGGACTAGCAGAGCAGACCAACATGGAGGGACTAGCAGAGCAGACCAACATGGAGGGACTAGCAGAGCAGACCAACATGGAGGGACTAGCAGAGCAGACCAACATGGAGGGACTAGCAGAGCAGACCAACATGGAGGGACAGGCCCAGCAGACCAACATGGAGGGACTAGCAGAGCAGACCAACATGGAGGGACTAGCAGAGCAGACCAACATGGAGGGACTAGCAGAGCAGACCAACATGGAGGGACTAGCAGAGCAGACTAGCAGAGCAGACCAACATGGAGGGACTAGCAGAGCAGACCAACATGGAGGGACTAGCAGAGCAGACCAACATGGAGGGACTAGCAGAGCAGACCAACATGGAGGGACTAGCAGAGCAGACCAACATGGAGGGACTAGCAGAGCAGACCAACATGGAGGGACTAGCAGAGCAGACCAACATGGAGGGCCAGGCACAGCAGACCAACATGGAGGGACAAGCAGAGCAGACCAACATGGAGGGACAAGCAGAGCAGACCAACATGGAGGGACAGGCCCAGCAGACCAACATGGAGGGACTAGCAGAGCAGACCAACATGGAGGGACTAGCAGAGCAGACCAACATGGAGGGACTAGCAGAGCAGACCAACATGGAGGGACTAGCAGAGCAGACCAACAGGGAGGGACTAGCAGAGCAGACTAACATGGAGGGACTAGCAGAGCAGACCAACATGGAGGGCCAGGCACAGCAGACCAACATGGAGGGACTAGCAGAGCAGACCAACATGGAGGGACTAGCAGAGCAGACCAACATGGAGGGCCAGGCACAGCAGACCAACATGGAGGGACTAGCAGAGCAGATCAACATGGAGGGACAAGCAGAGCAGACCAACATGGAGGGACAGGCCCAGCAGACCAACATGGAGGGACTAGCAGAGCAGACCAACATGGAGGGACTAGCAGAGCAGACCAACATGGAGGGACTAGCAGAGCAGACCAACATGGAGGGACTAGCAGAGCAGACCAACATGGAGGGACTAGCAGAGCAGACCAACATGGAGGGACTAGCAGAGCAGACCAACATGGAGGGCCAGGCACAGCAGACCAACATGGAGGGACAAGCAGAGCAGACCAACATGGAGGGACAAGCAGAGCAGACCAACATGGAGGGACAGGCCCAGCAGACCAACATGGAGGGACTAGCAGAGCAGACCAACATGGAGGGACAGGCCCAGCAGACCAACATGGAGGGACTAGCAGAGCAGACCAACATGGAGGGACAAGCAGAGCAGACCAACATGGAGGGACAGGCCCAGCAGACCCACATGGAGGGACTAGCAGAGCAGACCAACATGGAGGGACAAGCAGAGCAGACCAACATGGAGGGACAGGCCCAGCAGACCAACATGGAGGGACTAGCAGAGCAGACCAACATGGAGGGACTAGCAGAGCAGACCAACATGGAGGGCCAGGCACAGCAGACCAACATGGAGGGACTAGCAGAGCAGACCAACATGGAGGGACTAGCAGAGCAGACCAACATGGAGGGACTAGCAGAGCAGACCAACATGGAGGGACTAGCAGAGCAGACCAACATGGAGGGACTAGCAGAGCAGACCAACATGGAGGGCCAGGCACAGCAGACCAACATGGAGGGACTAGCAGAGCAGACCAACATGGAGGGCCAGGCACAGCAGACCAACATGGAGGGACTAGCAGAGCCGACCAACATGGAGGGACTAGCAGAGCAGACCAACATGGAGGGCCAGGCACAGCAGACCAACATGGAGGGACTAGCAGAGCAGACCAACATGGAGGGACTAGCAGAGCAGACCAACATGGAGGGCCAGGCACAGCAGACCAACATGGAGGGACTAGCAGAGCAGACCAACATGGAGGGACAAGCAGAGCAGACCAACATGGAGGGACAGGCCCAGCAGACCAACATGGAGGGACTAGCAGAGCAGACCAACATGGAGGGACTAGCAGAGCAGACCAACATGGAGGGACAAGCAGAGCAGACCAACATGGAGGGACAGGCCCAGCAGACCAACATGGAGGGACTAGCAGAGCAGACCAACATGGAGGGACTAGCAGAGCAGACCAACATGGAGGGACTAGCAGAGCAGACCAACATGGAGGGACTAGCAGAGCAGACCAACATGGAGGGACAGGCCCAGCAGACCAACATGGAGGGACTAGCAGAGCAGACCAACATGGAGGGACTAGCAGAGCAGACCAACATTGAGGGACTAGCAGAGCAGACCAACATGGAGGGACTAGCAGAGCAGACCAACATGGAGGGACTAGCAGAGCAGACCAACATGGAGGGCCAGGCACAGCAGACCAACATGGAGGGACTAGCAGAGCAGACCAACATGGAGGGACTAGCAGAGCAGACCAACATGGAGGGCCAGGCACAGCAGACCAACATGGAGGGACTAGCAGAGCAGACCAACATGGAGGGCCAGGCACAGCAGACCAACATGGAGGGACTAGCAGAGCAGACCAACATGGAGGGACTAGCAGAGCAGACCAACATGGAGGGACAGGCCCAGCAGACCAACATGGAGGGACTAGCAGAGCAGACCAACATGGAGGGACAAGCAGAGCAGACCAACATGGAGGGACAGGCCCAGCAGACCAACATGGAGGGACTAGCAGAGCAGACCAACATGGAGGGACAAGCAGAGCAGACCAACATGGAGGGACAGGCCCAGCAGACCAACATGGAGGGACTAGCAGAGCAGACCAACATGGAGGGACTAGCAGAGCAGACCAACATGGAGGGACTAGCAGAGCAGACCAACATGGAGGGACTAGCAGAGCAGACCAACATGGAGGGACTAGCAGAGCAGACCAACATGGAGGGACTAGCAGAGCAGACCAACATGGAGGGACTAGCAGAGCAGACTAGCAGAGCAGACCAACATGGAGGGACTAGCAGAGCAGACCAACATGGAGGGACTAGCAGAGCAGACCAACATGGAGGGACTAGCAGAGCAGACCAACATGGAGGGACTAGCAGAGCAGACCAACATGGAGGAACAAGAAGAGCAGACCAACATGGAGGGCCAGGCACAGCAGACCAACATGGAGGGACTAGCAGAGCAGACCAACATGGAGGGACTAGCAGAGCAGACCAACATGGAGGGACTAGCAGAGCAGACCAACATGGAGGGACTAGCAGAGCACACCAACATGGAGGGACTAGCAGAGCAGACCAACATGGAGGGACTAGCAGAGCAGACCAACATGGAGGGACTAGCAGAGCAGACCAACTGGGAGGGACAAGCAGAGCAGACCAACATGGAGGGACAAGCAGAGCAGACCAACATGGAGGGACAGGCCCAGCAGACCAACATGGAGGGACTAGCAGAGCAGACCAACATGGAGGGACTAGCAGAGCAGACCAACATGGAGGGACTAGCAGAGCAGACCAACATGGAGGGACTAGCAGAGCAGACCAACAGGGAGGGACTAGCAGAGCAGACCAACATGGAGGGACTAGCAGAGCAGACCAACATGGAGGGACTAGCAGAGCAGACCAACATGGAGGGACTAGCAGAGCAGACCAACATGGAGGGACAGGCCCAGCAGACCAACATGGAGGGACCAGCAGAGCAGACCAACATGGAGGGACTAGCAGAGCAGACCAACATGGAGGGACTAGCAGAGCAGACCAACATGGAGGGACTAGCAGAGCAGACCAACATGGAGGGACTAGCAGAGCAGACCAACATGGAGGGACTAGCAGAGCAGACTAGCAGAGCAGACCAACATGGAGGGACTAGCAGAGCAGACCAACATGGAGGGACTAGCAGAGCAGACCAACATGGAGGGACTAGCAGAGCAGACCAACATGGAGGGACTAGCAGAGCAGACCAACATGGAGGGACTAGCAGAGCAGACCAACATGGAGGGCCAGGCACAGCAGACCAACATGGAGGGACAAGCAGAGCAGACCAACATGGAGGGACAAGCAGAGCAGACCAACATGGAGGGACAGGCCCAGCAGACCAACATGGAGGGACTAGCAGAGCAGACCAACATGGAGGGACTAGCAGAGCAGACCAACATGGAGGGACTAGCAGAGCAGACCAACAGGGAGGGACTAGCAGAGCAGACCAACAGGGAGGGACTAGCAGAGCAGACCAACATGGAGGGACTAGCAGAGCAGACCAACATGGAGGGACTAGCAGAGCAGACCAACATGGAGGGACTAGCAGAGCAGACCAACATGGAGGGCCAGGCACAGCAGACCAACATGGAGGGACTAGCAGAGCAGACCAACATGGAGGGACTAGCAGAGCAGACCAACATGGAGGGCCAGGCACAGCAGACCAACATGGAGGGACTAGCAGAGCAGACCAACATGGAGGGACAAGCAGAGCAGACCAACATGGAGGGACAGGCCCAGCAGACCAACATGGAGGGACTAGCAGAGCAGACCAACATGGAGGGACTAGCAGAGCAGACCAACATGGAGGGACTAGCAGAGCAGACCAACATGGAGGGACTAGCAGAGCAGACCAACATGGAGGGACTAGCAGAGCAGACCAACATGGAGGGCCAGGCACAGCAGACCAACATGGAGGGACTAGCAGAGCAGACCAACATGGAGGGACTAGCAGAGCAGACCAACATGGAGGGAGTAGCAGAGCAGACCAACATGGAGGGCCAGGCACAGCAGACCAACATGGAGGGACTAGCAGAGCAGACCAACATGGAGGGACTAGCAGAGCAGACCAACATGGAGGGACTAGCAGAGCAGACCAACATGGAGGGCCAGGCACAGCAGACCAACATGGAGGGACTAGCAGAGCAGACCAACATGGAGGGCCAGGCACAGTAGACCAACATGGAGGGACTAGCAGAGCAGACCAACATGGAGGGACTAGCAGAGCAGACCAACATGGAGGGACTAGCAGAGCAGACCAACATGGAGGGACAAGCAGAGCAGACCAACATGGAGGGCCAGGCACAGCAGACCAACATGGAGGGACTAGCAGAGCAGACCAACATGGAGGGACTAGCAGAGCAGACCAACATGGAGGGACTAGCAGAGCAGACCAACATGGAGGGACTAGCAGAGCAGACCAACATGGAGGGACTAGCAGAGCAGACCAACATGGAGGGACTAGCAGAGCAGACCAACAGGGAGGGACAAGCAGAGCAGACCAACATGGAGGGACAAGCAGAGCAGACCAACATGGAGGGACAGGCCCAGCAGACCAACATGGAGGGACTAGCAGAGCAGACCAACATGGAGGGACTAGCAGAGCAGACCAACATGGAGGGACTAGCAGAGCAGACCAACATGGAGGGACTAGCAGAGCAGACCAACAGGGAGGGACTAGCAGAGCAGACCAGGACTAGCAGAGCAGACCAACATGGAGGGACTAGCAGAGCAGACCAACATGGAGGGACTAGCAGAGCAGACCAACATGGAGGGACTAGCAGAGCAGACCAACATGGAGGGACAGGCCCAGCAGACCAACATGGAGGGACTAGCAGAGCAGACCAACATGGAGGGACTAGCAGAGCAGACCAACATGGAGGGACTAGCAGAGCAGACCAACATGGAGGGACTAGCAGAGCAGACCAACAGGGAGGGACTAGCAGAGCAGACCAACATGGAGGGACTAGCAGAGCAGACCAACATGGAGGGACTAGCAGAGCAGACCAACATGGAGGGACTAGCAGAGCAGACCAACATGGAGGGACTAGCAGAGCAGACCAACATGGAGGGACTAGCAGAGCAGACCAACAGGGAGGGACTAGCAGAGCAGACCAGGACTAGCAGAGCAGACCAACATGGAGGGATTAGCAGAGCAGACCAACATGGAGGGACTAGCAGAGCAGACCAACATGGAGGGACAGGCCCAGCAGACCAACATGGAGGGACTAGCAGAGCAGACCAACATGGAGGGACTAGCAGAGCAGACTAGCAGAGCAGACCAACATGGAGGGACTAGCAGAGCAGACCAACATGGAGGGACTAGCAGAGCAGACCAACATGGAGGGACTAGCAGAGCAGACCAACATGGAGGGACTAGCAGAGCAGACCAACATGGAGGGCCAGGCACAGCAGACCAACATGGAGGGACAAGCAGAGTAGACCAACATGGAGGGACAAGCAGAGCAGACCAACATGGAGGGACAGGCCCAGCAGACCAACATGGAGGGACTAGCAGAGCAGACCAACATGGAGGGACTAGCAGAGCAGACCAACATGGAGGGACTAGCAGAGCAGACCAACATGGAGGGACTAGCAGAGCAGACCAACATGGAGGGACTAGCAGAGCAGACCAACATGGAGGGACAGGCCCAGCAGACCAACATGGAGGGACTAGCAGAGCAGACCAACATGGAGGGACTAGCAGAGCAGACCAACATGGAGGGACTAGCAGAGCAGACCAACATGGAGGGACTAGCAGAGCAGACTAGCAGAGCAGACCAACATGGAGGGACTAGCAGAGCAGACCAACATGGAGGGACTAGCAGAGCAGACCAACATGGAGGGACTAGCAGAGCAGACCAACATGGAGGGACTAGCAGAGCAGACCAACATGGAGGGACTAGCAGAGCAGACCAACATGGAGGGACTAGCAGAGCAGACCAACATGGAGGGCCAGGCACAGCAGACCAACATGGAGGGACAAGCAGAGCAGACCAACATGGAGGGACAAGCAGAGCAGACCAACATGGAGGGACAGGCCCAGCAGACCAACATGGAGGGACTAGCAGAGCAGACCAACATGGAGGGACTAGCAGAGCAGACCAACATGGAGGGACTAGCAGAGCAGACCAACATGGAGGGACTAGCAGAGCAGACCAACAGGGAGGGACTAGCAGAGCAGACCAACATGGAGGGACTAGCAGAGCAGACCAACATGGAGGGCCAGGCACAGCAGACCAACATGGAGGGACTAGCAGAGCAGACCAACATGGAGGGACTAGCAGAGCAGACCAACATGGAGGGCCAGGCACAGCAGACCAACATGGAGGGACTAGCAGAGCAGACCAACATGGAGGGACAAGCAGAGCAGACCAACATGGAGGGACAGGCCCAGCAGACCAACATGGAGGGACTAGCAGAGCAGACCAACATGGAGGGACTAGCAGAGCAGACCAACATGGAGGGACTAGCAGAGCAGACCAACATGGAGGGACTAGCAGAGCAGACCAACATGGAGGGACTAGCAGAGCAGACCAACATGGAGGGACTAGCAGAGCAGACCAACATGGAGGGCCAGGCACAGCAGACCAACATGGAGGGACAAGCAGAGCAGACCAACATGGAGGGACAAGCAGAGCAGACCAACATGGAGGGACAGGCCCAGCAGACCAACATGGAGGGACTAGCAGAGCAGACCAACATGGAGGGACAGGCCCAGCAGACCAACATGGAGGGACTAGCAGAGCAGACCAACATGGAGGGACTAGCAGAGCAGACCAACATGGAGGGCCAGGCACAGCAGACCAACATGGAGGGACTAGCAGAGCAGACCAACATGGAGGGCCAGGCACAGTAGACCAACATGGAGGGACTAGCAGAGCAGACCAACATGGAGGGACTAGCAGAGCAGACCAACATGGAGGGACTAGCAGAGCAGACCAACATGGAGGGACAAGCAGAGCAGACCAACATGGAGGGCCAGGCACAGCAGACCAACATGGAGGGACTAGCAGAGCAGACCAACATGGAGGGACTAGCAGAGCAGACCAACATGGAGGGACTAGCAGAGCAGACCAACATGGAGGGACTAGCAGAGCAGACCAACATGGAGGGACTAGCAGAGCAGACCAACATGGAGGGACTAGCAGAGCAGACCAACAGGGAGGGACAAGCAGAGCAGACCAACATGGAGGGACAAGCAGAGCAGACCAACATGGAGGGACAGGCCCAGCAGACCAACATGGAGGGACTAGCAGAGCAGACCAACATGGAGGGACTAGCAGAGCAGACCAACATGGAGGGACTAGCAGAGCAGACCAACAGGGAGGGACTAGCAGAGCAGACCAGGACTAGCAGAGCAGACCAACATGGAGGGACTAGCAGAGCAGACCAACATGGAGGGACTAGCAGAGCAGACCAACATGGAGGGACTAGCAGAGCAGACCAACATGGAGGGACAGGCCCAGCAGACCAACATGGAGGGACTAGCAGAGCAGACCAACATGGAGGGACTAGCAGAGCAGACCAACATGGAGGGACTAGCAGAGCAGACCAACATGGAGGGACTAGCAGAGCAGACCAACAGGGAGGGACTAGCAGAGCAGACCAACATGGAGGGACTAGCAGAGCAGACCAACATGGAGGGACTAGCAGAGCAGACCAACATGGAGGGACTAGCAGAGCAGACCAACATGGAGGGACTAGCAGAGCAGACCAACATGGAGGGACTAGCAGAGCAGACCAACAGGGAGGGACTAGCAGAGCAGACCAGGACTAGCAGAGCAGACCAACATGGAGGGATTAGCAGAGCAGACCAACATGGAGGGACTAGCAGAGCAGACCAACATGGAGGGACAGGCCCAGCAGACCAACATGGAGGGACTAGCAGAGCAGACCAACATGGAGGGACTAGCAGAGCAGACTAGCAGAGCAGACCAACATGGAGGGACTAGCAGAGCAGACCAACATGGAGGGACTAGCAGAGCAGACCAACATGGAGGGACTAGCAGAGCAGACCAACATGGAGGGACTAGCAGAGCAGACCAACATGGAGGGCCAGGCACAGCAGACCAACATGGAGGGACAAGCAGAGTAGACCAACATGGAGGGACAAGCAGAGCAGACCAACATGGAGGGACAGGCCCAGCAGACCAACATGGAGGGACTAGCAGAGCAGACCAACATGGAGGGACTAGCAGAGCAGACCAACATGGAGGGACTAGCAGAGCAGACCAACATGGAGGGACTAGCAGAGCAGACCAACATGGAGGGACTAGCAGAGCAGACCAACATGGAGGGACAGGCCCAGCAGACCAACATGGAGGGACTAGCAGAGCAGACCAACATGGAGGGACTAGCAGAGCAGACCAACATGGAGGGACTAGCAGAGCAGACCAACATGGAGGGACTAGCAGAGCAGACTAGCAGAGCAGACCAACATGGAGGGACTAGCAGAGCAGACCAACATGGAGGGACTAGCAGAGCAGACCAACATGGAGGGACTAGCAGAGCAGACCAACATGGAGGGACTAGCAGAGCAGACCAACATGGAGGGACTAGCAGAGCAGACCAACATGGAGGGACTAGCAGAGCAGACCAACATGGAGGGCCAGGCACAGCAGACCAACATGGAGGGACAAGCAGAGCAGACCAACATGGAGGGACAAGCAGAGCAGACCAACATGGAGGGACAGGCCCAGCAGACCAACATGGAGGGACTAGCAGAGCAGACCAACATGGAGGGACTAGCAGAGCAGACCAACATGGAGGGACTAGCAGAGCAGACCAACATGGAGGGACTAGCAGAGCAGACCAACAGGGAGGGACTAGCAGAGCAGACCAACATGGAGGGACTAGCAGAGCAGACCAACATGGAGGGCCAGGCACAGCAGACCAACATGGAGGGACTAGCAGAGCAGACCAACATGGAGGGACTAGCAGAGCAGACCAACATGGAGGGCCAGGCACAGCAGACCAACATGGAGGGACTAGCAGAGCAGACCAACATGGAGGGACAAGCAGAGCAGACCAACATGGAGGGACAGGCCCAGCAGACCAACATGGAGGGACTAGCAGAGCAGACCAACATGGAGGGACTAGCAGAGCAGACCAACATGGAGGGACTAGCAGAGCAGACCAACATGGAGGGACTAGCAGAGCAGACCAACATGGAGGGACTAGCAGAGCAGACCAACATGGAGGGACTAGCAGAGCAGACCAACATGGAGGGCCAGGCACAGCAGACCAACATGGAGGGACAAGCAGAGCAGACCAACATGGAGGGACAAGCAGAGCAGACCAACATGGAGGGACAGGCCCAGCAGACCAACATGGAGGGACTAGCAGAGCAGACCAACATGGAGGGACAGGCCCAGCAGACCAACATGGAGGGACTAGCAGAGCAGACCAACATGGAGGGACAAGCAGAGCAGACCAACATGGAGGGACAGGCCCAGCAGACCAACATGGAGGGACTAGCAGAGCAGACCAACATGGAGGGACAAGCAGAGCAGACCAACATGGAGGGACAGGCCCAGCAGACCAACATGGAGGGACTAGCAGAGCAGACCAACATGGAGGGACTAGCAGAGCAGACCAACATGGAGGGCCAGGCACAGCAGACCAACATGGAGGGACTAGCAGAGCAGACCAACATGGAGGGACTAGCAGAGCAGACCAACATGGAGGGACTAGCAGAGCAGACCAACATGGAGGGACTAGCAGAGCAGACCAACATGGAGGGACTAGCAGAGCAGACCAACATGGAGGGACTAGCAGAGCAGACCAACATGGAGGGACTAGCAGAGCAGACCAACATGGAGGGACAAGCAGAGCAGACCAACATGGAGGGCCAGGCACAGCAGACCAACATGGAGGGACTAGCAGAGCAGACCAACATGGAGGGACTAGCAGAGCAGACCAACATGGAGGGCCAGGCACAGCAGACCAACATGGAGGGACTAGCAGAGCAGACCAACATGGAGGGACTAGCAGAGCAGACCAACATGGAGGGCCAGGCACAGCAGACCAACATGGAGGGACTAGCAGAGCAGACCAACATGGAGGGACAAGCAGAGCAGACCAACATGGAGGGACAGGCCCAGCAGACCAACATGGAGGGACTAGCAGAGCAGACCAACATGGAGGGACTAGCAGAGCAGACCAACATGGAGGGACTAGCAGAGCAGACCAACATGGAGGGACTAGCAGAGCAGACCAACATGGAGGGACAGGCCCAGCAGACCAACATGGAGGGACTAGCAGAGCAGACCAACATGGAGGGACTAGCAGAGCAGACCAACATTGAGGGACTAGCAGAGCAGACCAACATGGAGGGACTAGCAGAGCAGACCAACATGGAGGGACTAGCAGAGCAGACCAACATGGAGGGCCAGGCACAGCAGACCAACATGGAGGGACTAGCAGAGCAGACCAACATGGAGGGACTAGCAGAGCAGACCAACATGGAGGGCCAGGCACAGCAGACCAACATGGAGGGACTAGCAGAGCAGACCAACATGGAGGGCCAGGCACAGCAGACCAACATGGAGGGACTAGCAGAGCAGACCAACATGGAGGGACTAGCAGAGCAGACCAACATGGAGGGACAGGCCCAGCAGACCAACATGGAGGGACTAGCAGAGCAGACCAACATGGAGGGACAAGCAGAGCAGACCAACATGGAGGGACAGGCCCAGCAGACCAACATGGAGGGACTAGCAGAGCAGACCAACATGGAGGGACAAGCAGAGCAGACCAACATGGAGGGACAGGCCCAGCAGACCAACATGGAGGGACTAGCAGAGCAGACCAACATGGAGGGACTAGCAGAGCAGACCAACATGGAGGGACTAGCAGAGCAGACCAACATGGAGGGACTAGCAGAGCAGACCAACATGGAGGGACTAGCAGAGCAGACCAACATGGAGGGACTAGCAGAGCAGACCAACATGGAGGGACTAGCAGAGCAGACTAGCAGAGCAGACCAACATGGAGGGACTAGCAGAGCAGACCAACATGGAGGGACTAGCAGAGCAGACCAACATGGAGGGACTAGCAGAGCAGACCAACATGGAGGGACTAGCAGAGCAGACCAACATGGAGGGCCAGGCACAGCAGACCAACATGGAGGGACTAGCAGAGCAGACCAACATGGAGGGACTAGCAGAGCAGACCAACATGGAGGGACTAGCAGAGCAGACCAACATGGAGGGCCAGGCACAGCAGACCAACATGGAGGGACTAGCAGAGCAGACCAACATGGAGGGCCAGGCACAGTAGACCAACATGGAGGGACTAGCAGAGCAGACCAACATGGAGGGACTAGCAGAGCAGACCAACATGGAGGGACTAGCAGAGCAGACCAACATGGAGGGACAAGCAGAGCAGACCAACATGGAGGGCCAGGCACAGCAGACCAACATGGAGGGACTAGCAGAGCAGACCAACATGGAGGGACTAGCAGAGCAGACCAACATGGAGGGACTAGCAGAGCAGACCAACATGGAGGGACTAGCAGAGCAGACCAACATGGAGGGACTAGCAGAGCAGACCAACATGGAGGGACTAGCAGAGCAGACCAACAGGGAGGGACAAGCAGAGCAGACCAACATGGAGGGACAAGCAGAGCAGACCAACATGGAGGGACAGGCCCAGCAGACCAACATGGAGGGACTAGCAGAGCAGACCAACATGGAGGGACTAGCAGAGCAGACCAACATGGAGGGACTAGCAGAGCAGACCAACATGGAGGGACTAGCAGAGCAGACCAACAGGGAGGGACTAGCAGAGCAGACCAGGACTAGCAGAGCAGACCAACATGGAGGGACTAGCAGAGCAGACCAACATGGAGGGACTAGCAGAGCAGACCAACATGGAGGGACTAGCAGAGCAGACCAACATGGAGGGACAGGCCCAGCAGACCAACATGGAGGGACTAGCAGAGCAGACCAACATGGAGGGACTAGCAGAGCAGACCAACATGGAGGGACTAGCAGAGCAGACCAACATGGAGGGACTAGCAGAGCAGACCAACAGGGAGGGACTAGCAGAGCAGACCAACATGGAGGGACTAGCAGAGCAGACCAACATGGAGGGACTAGCAGAGCAGACCAACATGGAGGGACTAGCAGAGCAGACCAACATGGAGGGACTAGCAGAGCAGACCAACATGGAGGGACTAGCAGAGCAGACCAACATGGAGGGCCAGGCACAGTAGACCAACATGGAGGGACTAGCAGAGCAGACCAACATGGAGGGACTAGCAGAGCAGACCAACATGGAGGGACTAGCAGAGCAGACCAACATGGAGGGACAAGCAGAGCAGACCAACATGGAGGGCCAGGCACAGCAGACCAACATGGAGGGACTAGCAGAGCAGACCAACATGGAGGGACTAGCAGAGCAGACCAACATGGAGGGACTAGCAGAGCAGACCAACATGGAGGGACTAGCAGAGCAGACCAACATGGAGGGACTAGCAGAGCAGACCAACATGGAGGGACTAGCAGAGCAGACCAACAGGGAGGGACAAGCAGAGCAGACCAACATGGAGGGACAAGCAGAGCAGACCAACATGGAGGGACAGGCCCAGCAGACCAACATGGAGGGACTAGCAGAGCAGACCAACATGGAGGGACTAGCAGAGCAGACCAACATGGAGGGACTAGCAGAGCAGACCAACATGGAGGGACTAGCAGAGCAGACCAACATGGAGGGACAGGCCCAGCAGACCAACATGGAGGGACTAGCAGAGCAGACCAACAGGGAGGGACTAGCAGAGCAGACCAGGACTAGCAGAGCAGACCAACATGGAGGGACTAGCAGAGCAGACCAACATGGAGGGACTAGCAGAGCAGACCAACATGGAGGGACTAGCAGAGCAGACTAGCAGAGCAGACCAACATGGAGGGACTAGCAGAGCAGACCAACATGGAGGGACTAGCAGAGCAGACCAACATGGAGGGACTAGCAGAGCAGACCAACATGGAGGGACTAGCAGAGCAGACCAACATGGAGGGACTAGCAGAGCAGACCAACATGGAGGGCCAGGCACAGCAGACCAACATGGAGGGACAAGCAGAGCAGACCAACATGGAGGGACAAGCAGAGCAGACCAACATGGAGGGACAGGCCCAGCAGACCAACATGGAGGGACTAGCAGAGCAGACCAACATGGAGGGACTAGCAGAGCAGACCAACATGGAGGGACTAGCAGAGCAGACCAACAGGGAGGGACTAGCAGAGCAGACCAACAGGGAGGGACTAGCAGAGCAGACCAACATGGAGGGACTAGCAGAGCAGACCAACATGGAGGGACTAGCAGAGCAGACCAACATGGAGGGACTAGCAGAGCAGACCAACATGGAGGGCCAGGCACAGCAGACCAACATGGAGGGACTAGCAGAGCAGACCAACATGGAGGGACTAGCAGAGCACACCAACATGGAGGGACTAGCAGAGCAGACCAACATGGAGGGACTAGCAGAGCAGACCAACATGGAGGGACTAGCAGAGCAGACCAACTGGGAGGGACAAGCAGAGCAGACCAACATGGAGGGACAAGCAGAGCAGACCAACATGGAGGGACAGGCCCAGCAGACCAACATGGAGGGACTAGCAGAGCAGACCAACATGGAGGGACTAGCAGAGCAGACCAACATGGAGGGACTAGCAGAGCAGACCAACATGGAGGGACTAGCAGAGCAGACCAACAGGGAGGGACTAGCAGAGCAGACCAACATGGAGGGACTAGCAGAGCAGACCAACATGGAGGGACTAGCAGAGCAGACCAACATGGAGGGACTAGCAGAGCAGACCAACATGGAGGGACAGGCCCAGCAGACCAACATGGAGGGACCAGCAGAGCAGACCAACATGGAGGGACTAGCAGAGCAGACCAACATGGAGGGACTAGCAGAGCAGACCAACATGGAGGGACTAGCAGAGCAGACCAACATGGAGGGACTAGCAGAGCAGACCAACATGGAGGGACTAGCAGAGCAGACTAGCAGAGCAGACCAACATGGAGGGACTAGCAGAGCAGGCCAACATGGAGGGACTAGCAGAGCAGACCAACATGGAGGGACTAGCAGAGCAGACCAACATGGAGGGACTAGCAGAGCAGACCAACATGGAGGGACTAGCAGAGCAGACCAACATGGAGGGCCAGGCACAGCAGACCAACATGGAGGGACAAGCAGAGCAGACCAACATGGAGGGACAAGCAGAGCAGACCAACATGGAGGGACAGGCCCAGCAGACCAACATGGAGGGACTAGCAGAGCAGACCAACATGGAGGGACTAGCAGAGCAGACCAACATGGAGGGACTAGCAGAGCACACCAACATGGAGGGACTAGCAGAGCAGACCAACATGGAGGGACTAGCAGAGCAGACCAACATGGAGGGACTAGCAGAGCAGACCAACTGGGAGGGACAAGCAGAGCAGACCAACATGGAGGGACAAGCAGAGCAGACCAACATGGAGGGACAGGCCCAGCAGACCAACATGGAGGGACTAGCAGAGCAGACCAACATGGAGGGACTAGCAGAGCAGACCAACATGGAGGGACTAGCAGAGCAGACCAACATGGAGGGACTAGCAGAGCAGACCAACAGGGAGGGACTAGCAGAGCAGACCAACATGGAGGGACTAGCAGAGCAGACCAACATGGAGGGACTAGCAGAGCAGACCAACATGGAGGGACTAGCAGAGCAGACCAACATGGAGGGACAGGCCCAGCAGACCAACATGGAGGGACCAGCAGAGCAGACCAACATGGAGGGACTAGCAGAGCAGACCAACATGGAGGGACTAGCAGAGCAGACCAACATGGAGGGACTAGCAGAGCAGACCAACATGGAGGGACTAGCAGAGCAGACCAACATGGAGGGACTAGCAGAGCAGACCAACATGGAGGGACTAGCAGAGCAGACCAACATGGAGGGACTAGCAGAGCAGACCAACATGGAGGGACTAGCAGAGCAGACCAACATGGAGGGACTAGCAGAGCAGACCAACATGGAGGGACTAGCAGAGCAGACCAACATGGAGGGCCAGGCACAGCAGACCAACATGGAGGGACAAGCAGAGCAGACCAACATGGAGGGACAAGCAGAGCAGACCAACATGGAGGGACAGGCCCAGCAGACCAACATGGAGGGACTAGCAGAGCAGACCAACATGGAGGGACTAGCAGAGCAGACCAACATGGAGGGACTAGCAGAGCAGACCAACAGGGAGGGACTAGCAGAGCAGACCAACAGGGAGGGACTAGCAGAGCAGACCAACATGGAGGGACTAGCAGAGCAGACCAACATGGAGGGACTAGCAGAGCAGACCAACATGGAGGGACTAGCAGAGCAGACCAACATGGAGGGCCAGGCACAGCAGACCAACATGGAGGGACTAGCAGAGCAGACCAACATGGAGGGACTAGCAGAGCAGACCAACATGGAGGGCCAGGCACAGCAGACCAACATGGAGGGACTAGCAGAGCAGACCAACATGGAGGGACAAGCAGAGCAGACCAACATGGAGGGACAGGCCCAGCAGACCAACATGGAGGGACTAGCAGAGCAGACCAACATGGAGGGACTAGCAGAGCAGACCAACATGGAGGGACTAGCAGAGCAGACCAACATGGAGGGACTAGCAGAGCAGACCAACATGGAGGGCCAGGCACAGCAGACCAACATGGAGGGACTAGCAGAGCAGACCAACATGGAGGGACTAGCAGAGCAGACCAACATGGAGGGAGTAGCAGAGCAGACCAACATGGAGGGCCAGGCACAGCAGACCAACATGGAGGGACTAGCAGAGCAGACCAACATGGAGGGACTAGCAGAGCAGACCAACATGGAGGGACTAGCAGAGCAGACCAACATGGAGGGCCAGGCACAGCAGACCAACATGGAGGGACTAGCAGAGCAGACCAACATGGAGGGCCAGGCACAGTAGACCAACATGGAGGGACTAGCAGAGCAGACCAACATGGAGGGACTAGCAGAGCAGACCAACATGGAGGGACTAGCAGAGCAGACCAACATGGAGGGACAAGCAGAGCAGACCAACATGGAGGGCCAGGCACAGCAGACCAACATGGAGGGACTAGCAGAGCAGACCAACATGGAGGGACTAGCAGAGCAGACCAACATGGAGGGACTAGCAGAGCAGACCAACATGGAGGGACTAGCAGAGCAGACCAACATGGAGGGACTAGCAGAGCAGACCAACATGGAGGGACTAGCAGAGCAGACCAACAGGGAGGGACAAGCAGAGCAGACCAACATGGAGGGACAAGCAGAGCAGACCAACATGGAGGGACAGGCCCAGCAGACCAACATGGAGGGACTAGCAGAGCAGACCAACATGGAGGGACTAGCAGAGCAGACCAACATGGAGGGACTAGCAGAGCAGACCAACATGGAGGGACTAGCAGAGCAGACCAACATGGAGGGCCAGGCACAGCAGACCAACATGGAGGGACAAGCAGAGCAGACCAACATGGAGGGACAAGCAGAGCAGACCAACATGGAGGGACAGGCCCAGCAGACCAACATGGAGGGACTAGCAGAGCAGACCAACATGGAGGGACTAGCAGAGCAGACCAACATGGAGGGACTAGCAGAGCACACCAACATGGAGGGACTAGCAGAGCAGACCAACATGGAGGGACTAGCAGAGCAGACCAACATGGAGGGACTAGCAGAGCAGACCAACTGGGAGGGACAAGCAGAGCAGACCAACATGGAGGGACAAGCAGAGCAGACCAACATGGAGGGACAGGCCCAGCAGACCAACATGGAGGGACTAGCAGAGCAGACCAACATGGAGGGACTAGCAGAGCAGACCAACATGGAGGGACTAGCAGAGCAGACCAACATGGAGGGACTAGCAGAGCAGACCAACAGGGAGGGACTAGCAGAGCAGACCAACATGGAGGGACTAGCAGAGCAGACCAACATGGAGGGACTAGCAGAGCAGACCAACATGGAGGGACTAGCAGAGCAGACCAACATGGAGGGACAGGCCCAGCAGACCAACATGGAGGGACCAGCAGAGCAGACCAACATGGAGGGACTAGCAGAGCAGACCAACATGGAGGGACTAGCAGAGCAGACCAACATGGAGGGACTAGCAGAGCAGACCAACATGGAGGGACTAGCAGAGCAGACCAACATGGAGGGACTAGCAGAGCAGACCAACATGGAGGGACTAGCAGAGCAGACCAACATGGAGGGACTAGCAGAGCAGACCAACATGGAGGGACTAGCAGAGCAGACCAACATGGAGGGACTAGCAGAGCAGACCAACATGGAGGGACTAGCAGAGCAGACCAACATGGAGGGCCAGGCACAGCAGACCAACATGGAGGGACAAGCAGAGCAGACCAACATGGAGGGACAAGCAGAGCAGACCAACATGGAGGGACAGGCCCAGCAGACCAACATGGAGGGACTAGCAGAGCAGACCAACATGGAGGGACTAGCAGAGCAGACCAACATGGAGGGACTAGCAGAGCAGACCAACAGGGAGGGACTAGCAGAGCAGACCAACAGGGAGGGACTAGCAGAGCAGACCAACATGGAGGGACTAGCAGAGCAGACCAACATGGAGGGACTAGCAGAGCAGACCAACATGGAGGGACTAGCAGAGCAGACCAACATGGAGGGCCAGGCACAGCAGACCAACATGGAGGGACTAGCAGAGCAGACCAACATGGAGGGACTAGCAGAGCAGACCAACATGGAGGGCCAGGCACAGCAGACCAACATGGAGGGACTAGCAGAGCAGACCAACATGGAGGGACAAGCAGAGCAGACCAACATGGAGGGACAGGCCCAGCAGACCAACATGGAGGGACTAGCAGAGCAGACCAACATGGAGGGACTAGCAGAGCAGACCAACATGGAGGGACTAGCAGAGCAGACCAACATGGAGGGACTAGCAGAGCAGACCAACATGGAGGGCCAGGCACAGCAGACCAACATGGAGGGACTAGCAGAGCAGACCAACATGGAGGGACTAGCAGAGCAGACCAACATGGAGGGAGTAGCAGAGCAGACCAACATGGAGGGCCAGGCACAGCAGACCAACATGGAGGGACTAGCAGAGCAGACCAACATGGAGGGACTAGCAGAGCAGACCAACATGGAGGGACTAGCAGAGCAGACCAACATGGAGGGCCAGGCACAGCAGACCAACATGGAGGGACTAGCAGAGCAGACCAACATGGAGGGCCAGGCACAGTAGACCAACATGGAGGGACTAGCAGAGCAGACCAACATGGAGGGACTAGCAGAGCAGACCAACATGGAGGGACTAGCAGAGCAGACCAACATGGAGGGACAAGCAGAGCAGACCAACATGGAGGGCCAGGCACAGCAGACCAACATGGAGGGACTAGCAGAGCAGACCAACATGGAGGGACTAGCAGAGCAGACCAACATGGAGGGACTAGCAGAGCAGACCAACATGGAGGGACTAGCAGAGCAGACCAACATGGAGGGACTAGCAGAGCAGACCAACATGGAGGGACTAGCAGAGCAGACCAACAGGGAGGGACAAGCAGAGCAGACCAACATGGAGGGACAAGCAGAGCAGACCAACATGGAGGGACAGGCCCAGCAGACCAACATGGAGGGACTAGCAGAGCAGACCAACATGGAGGGACTAGCAGAGCAGACCAACATGGAGGGACTAGCAGAGCAGACCAACATGGAGGGACTAGCAGAGCAGACCAACAGGGAGGGACTAGCAGAGCAGACCAGGACTAGCAGAGCAGACCAACATGGAGGGACTAGCAGAGCAGACCAACATGGAGGGACTAGCAGAGCAGACCAACATGGAGGGACTAGCAGAGCAGACCAACATGGAGGGACAGGCCCAGCAGACCAACATGGAGGGACTAGCAGAGCAGACCAACATGGAGGGACTAGCAGAGCAGACCAACATGGAGGGACTAGCAGAGCAGACCAACATGGAGGGACTAGCAGAGCAGACCAACAGGGAGGGACTAGCAGAGCAGACCAACATGGAGGGACTAGCAGAGCAGACCAACATGGAGGGACTAGCAGAGCAGACCAACATGGAGGGACTAGCAGAGCAGACCAACATGGAGGGACTAGCAGAGCAGACCAACATGGAGGGACTAGCAGAGCAGACCAACATGGAGGGCCAGGCACAGTAGACCAACATGGAGGGACTAGCAGAGCAGACCAACATGGAGGGACTAGCAGAGCAGACCAACATGGAGGGACTAGCAGAGCAGACCAACATGGAGGGACAAGCAGAGCAGACCAACATGGAGGGCCAGGCACAGCAGACCAACATGGAGGGACTAGCAGAGCAGACCAACATGGAGGGACTAGCAGAGCAGACCAACATGGAGGGACTAGCAGAGCAGACCAACATGGAGGGACTAGCAGAGCAGACCAACATGGAGGGACTAGCAGAGCAGACCAACATGGAGGGACTAGCAGAGCAGACCAACAGGGAGGGACAAGCAGAGCAGACCAACATGGAGGGACAAGCAGAGCAGACCAACATGGAGGGACAGGCCCAGCAGACCAACATGGAGGGACTAGCAGAGCAGACCAACATGGAGGGACTAGCAGAGCAGACCAACATGGAGGGACTAGCAGAGCAGACCAACATGGAGGGACTAGCAGAGCAGACCAACATGGAGGGACAGGCCCAGCAGACCAACATGGAGGGACTAGCAGAGCAGACCAACAGGGAGGGACTAGCAGAGCAGACCAGGACTAGCAGAGCAGACCAACATGGAGGGACTAGCAGAGCAGACCAACATGGAGGGACTAGCAGAGCAGACCAACATGGAGGGACTAGCAGAGCAGACTAGCAGAGCAGACCAACATGGAGGGACTAGCAGAGCAGACCAACATGGAGGGACTAGCAGAGCAGACCAACATGGAGGGACTAGCAGAGCAGACCAACATGGAGGGACTAGCAGAGCAGACCAACATGGAGGGACTAGCAGAGTAGACCAACATGGAGGGCCAGGCACAGCAGACCAACATGGAGGGACAAGCAGAGCAGACCAACATGGAGGGACAAGCAGAGCAGACCAACATGGAGGGACAGGCCCAGCAGACCAACATGGAGGGACTAGCAGAGCAGACCAACATGGAGGGACTAGCAGAGCAGACCAACATGGAGGGACTAGCAGAGCAGACCAACAGGGAGGGACTAGCAGAGCAGACCAACAGGGAGGGACTAGCAGAGCAGACCAACATGGAGGGACTAGCAGAGCAGACCAACATGGAGGGACTAGCAGAGCAGACCAACATGGAGGGACTAGCAGAGCAGACCAACATGGAGGGCCAGGCACAGCAGACCAACATGGAGGGACTAGCAGAGCAGACCAACATGGAGGGACTAGCAGAGCAGACCAACATGGAGGGCCAGGCACAGCAGACCAACATGGAGGGACTAGCAGAGCAGACCAACATGGAGGGACAAGCAGAGCAGACCAACATGGAGGGACAGGCCCAGCAGACCAACATGGAGGGACTAGCAGAGCAGACCAACATGGAGGGACTAGCAGAGCAGACCAACATGGAGGGACTAGCAGAGCAGACCAACATGGAGGGACTAGCAGAGCAGACCAACATGGAGGGACTAGCAGAGCAGACCAACATGGAGGGCCAGGCACAGCAGACCAACATGGAGGGACTAGCAGAGCAGACCAACATGGAGGGACTAGCAGAGCAGACCAACATGGAGGGAGTAGCAGAGCAGACCAACATGGAGGGCCAGGCACAGCAGACCAACATGGAGGGACTAGCAGAGCAGACCAACATGGAGGGACTAGCAGAGCAGACCAACATGGAGGGACTAGCAGAGCAGACCAACATGGAGGGCCAGGCACAGCAGACCAACATGGAGGGACTAGCAGAGCAGACCAACATGGAGGGCCAGGCACAGTAGACCAACATGGAGGGACTAGCAGAGCAGACCAACATGGAGGGACTAGCAGAGCAGACCAACATGGAGGGACTAGCAGAGCAGACCAACATGGAGGGACAAGCAGAGCAGACCAACATGGAGGGCCAGGCACAGCAGACCAACATGGAGGGACTAGCAGAGCAGACCAACATGGAGGGACTAGCAGAGCAGACCAACATGGAGGGACTAGCAGAGCAGACCAACATGGAGGGACTAGCAGAGCAGACCAACATGGAGGGACTAGCAGAGCAGACCAACATGGAGGGACTAGCAGAGCAGACCAACAGGGAGGGACAAGCAGAGCAGACCAACATGGAGGGACAAGCAGAGCAGACCAACATGGAGGGACAGGCCCAGCAGACCAACATGGAGGGACTAGCAGAGCAGACCAACATGGAGGGACTAGCAGAGCAGACCAACATGGAGGGACTAGCAGAGCAGACCAACATGGAGGGACTAGCAGAGCAGACCAACAGGGAGGGACTAGCAGAGCAGACCAGGACTAGCAGAGCAGACCAACATGGAGGGACTAGCAGAGCAGACCAACATGGAGGGACTAGCAGAGCAGACCAACATGGAGGGACTAGCAGAGCAGACCAACATGGAGGGACAGGCCCAGCAGACCAACATGGAGGGACTAGCAGAGCAGACCAACATGGAGGGACTAGCAGAGCAGACCAACATGGAGGGACTAGCAGAGCAGACCAACATGGAGGGACTAGCAGAGCAGACCAACAGGGAGGGACTAGCAGAGCAGACCAACATGGAGGGACTAGCAGAGCAGACCAACATGGAGGGACTAGCAGAGCAGACCAACATGGAGGGACTAGCAGAGCAGACCAACATGGAGGGACTAGCAGAGCAGACCAACATGGAGGGACTAGCAGAGCAGACCAACATGGAGGGCCAGGCACAGTAGACCAACATGGAGGGACTAGCAGAGCAGACCAACATGGAGGGACTAGCAGAGCAGACCAACATGGAGGGACTAGCAGAGCAGACCAACATGGAGGGACAAGCAGAGCAGACCAACATGGAGGGCCAGGCACAGCAGACCAACATGGAGGGACTAGCAGAGCAGACCAACATGGAGGGACTAGCAGAGCAGACCAACATGGAGGGACTAGCAGAGCAGACCAACATGGAGGGACTAGCAGAGCAGACCAACATGGAGGGACTAGCAGAGCAGACCAACATGGAGGGACTAGCAGAGCAGACCAACAGGGAGGGACAAGCAGAGCAGACCAACATGGAGGGACAAGCAGAGCAGACCAACATGGAGGGACAGGCCCAGCAGACCAACATGGAGGGACTAGCAGAGCAGACCAACATGGAGGGACTAGCAGAGCAGACCAACATGGAGGGACTAGCAGAGCAGACCAACATGGAGGGACTAGCAGAGCAGACCAACATGGAGGGACAGGCCCAGCAGACCAACATGGAGGGACTAGCAGAGCAGACCAACAGGGAGGGACTAGCAGAGCAGACCAGGACTAGCAGAGCAGACCAACATGGAGGGACTAGCAGAGCAGACCAACATGGAGGGACTAGCAGAGCAGACCAACATGGAGGGACTAGCAGAGCAGACCAACAGGGAGGGACAAGCAGAGCAGACCAACATGGAGGGACTAGCAGAGCAGACCAACATGGAGGGACTAGCAGAGCAGACCAACATGGAGGGACTAGCAGAGCAGACCAACAGGGAGGGACAAGCAGAGCAGACCAACATGGAGGGACAAGCAGAGCAGACCAACATGGAGGGACAGGCCCAGCAGACCAACATGGAGGGACTAGCAGAGCAGACCAACATGGAGGGACTAGCAGAGCAGACCAACATGGAGGGACTAGCAGAGCAGACCAACATGGAGGGACTAGCAGAGCAGACCAACAGGGAGGGACTAGCAGAGCAGACCAGGACTAGCAGAGCAGACCAACATGGAGGGACTAGCAGAGCAGACCAACATGGAGGGACTAGCAGAGCAGACCAACATGGAGGGACTAGCAGAGCAGACCAACATGGAGGGACAGGCCCAGCAGACCAACATGGAGGGACTAGCAGAGCAGACCAACATGGAGGGACTAGCAGAGCAGACCAACATGGAGGGACTAGCAGAGCAGACCAACAGGGAGGGACTAGCAGAGCAGACCAACATGGAGGGACTAGCAGAGCAGACCAACATGGAGGGACTAGCAGAGCAGACCAACATGGAGGGACTAGCAGAGCAGACCAACATGGAGGGACTAGCAGAGCAGACCAACATGGAGGGACTAGCAGAGCAGACCAACAGGGAGGGACTAGCAGAGCAGACCAGGACTAGCAGAGCAGACCAACATGGAGGGACTAGCAGAGCAGACCAACATGGAGGGACTAGCAGAGCAGACCAACATGGAGGGACAGGCCCAGCAGACCAACATGGAGGGACTAGCAGAGCAGACCAACATGGAGGGACTAGCAGAGCAGACCAACATGGAGGGACTAGCAGAGCAGACCAACATGGAGGGACTAGCAGAGCAGACCAACAGGGAGGGACTAGCAGAGCAGACCAACATGGAGGGCCAGGCACAGCAGACCAACATGGAGGGACTAGCAGAGCAGACCAACATGGAGGGACTAGCAGAGCAGACCAACATGGAGGGACTAGCAGAGCAGACCAACATGGAGGGACTAGCAGAGCAGACCAACATGGAGGGACTAGCAGAGCAGACCAACATGGAGGGCCAGGCACAGCAGACCAACATGGAGGGACTAGCAGAGCAGACCAACATGGAGGGCCAGGCACAGCAGACCAACATGGAGGGACTAGCAGAGCAGACCAACATGGAGGGACTAGCAGAGCAGACCAACATGGAGGGCCAGGCACAGCAGACCAACATGGAGGGACTAGCAGAGCAGACCAACATGGAGGGACTAGCAGAGCAGACCAACATGGAGGGCCAGGCACAGCAGACCAACATGGAGGGACTAGCAGAGCAGACCAACATGGAGGGACAAGCAGAGCAGACCAACATGGAGGGACAGGCCCAGCAGACCAACATGGAGGGACTAGCAGAGCAGACCAACATGGAGGGACTAGCAGAGCAGACCAACATGGAGGGACTAGCAGAGCAGACCAACATGGAGGGACTAGCAGAGCAGACCAACATGGAGGGACAGGCCCAGCAGACCAACATGGAGGGACTAGCAGAGCAGACCAACATGGAGGGACTAGCAGAGCAGACCAACATTGAGGGACTAGCAGAGCAGACCAACATGGAGGGACTAGCAGAGCAGACCAACATGGAGGGACTAGCAGAGCAGACCAACATGGAGGGCCAGGCACAGCAGACCAACATGGAGGGACTAGCAGAGCAGACCAACATGGAGGGACTAGCAGAGCAGACCAACATGGAGGGCCAGGCACAGCAGACCAACATGGAGGGACTAGCAGAGCAGACCAACATGGAGGGCCAGGCACAGCAGACCAACATGGAGGGACTAGCAGAGCAGACCAACATGGAGGGACTAGCAGAGCAGACCAACATGGAGGGACAGGCCCAGCAGACCAACATGGAGGGACTAGCAGAGCAGACCAACATGGAGGGACAAGCAGAGCAGACCAACATGGAGGGACAGGCCCAGCAGACCAACATGGAGGGACTAGCAGAGCAGACCAACATGGAGGGACAAGCAGAGCAGACCAACATGGAGGGACAGGCCCAGCAGACCAACATGGAGGGACTAGCAGAGCAGACCAACATGGAGGGACTAGCAGAGCAGACCAACATGGAGGGACTAGCAGAGCAGACCAACATGGAGGGACTAGCAGAGCAGACCAACATGGAGGGACTAGCAGAGCAGACCAACATGGAGGGACTAGCAGAGCAGACTAGCAGAGCAGACCAACATGGAGGGACTAGCAGAGCAGACCAACATGGAGGGACTAGCAGAGCAGACCAACATGGAGGGACTAGCAGAGCAGACCAACATGGAGGAACAAGAAGAGCAGACCAACATGGAGGGCCAGGCACAGCAGACCAACATGGAGGGACTAGCAGAGCAGACCAACATGGAGGGACTAGCAGAGCAGACCAACATGGAGGGACTAGCAGAGCAGACCAACATGGAGGGCCAGGCACAGCAGACCAACATGGAGGGACTAGCAGAGCAGACCAACATGGAGGGACTAGCAGAGCAGACCAACATGGAGGGAGTAGCAGAGCAGACCAACATGGAGGGCCAGGCACAGCAGACCAACATGGAGGGACTAGCAGAGCAGACCAACATGGAGGGACTAGCAGAGCAGACCAACATGGAGGGACTAGCAGAGCAGACCAACATGGAGGGCCAGGCACAGCAGACCAACATGGAGGGACTAGCAGAGCAGACCAACATGGAGGGACAAGCAGAGCAGACCAACATGGAGGGACAGGCCCAGCAGACCAACATGGAGGGACTAGCAGAGCAGACCAACATGGAGGGCCAGGCACAGCAGACCAACATGGAGGGACTAGCAGAGCAGACCAACATGGAGGGCCAGGCACAGTAGACCAACATGGAGGGACTAGCAGAGCAGACCAACATGGAGGGACTAGCAGAGCAGACCAACATGGAGGGACTAGCAGAGCAGACCAACATGGAGGGACAAGCAGAGCAGACCAACATGGAGGGCCAGGCACAGCAGACCAACATGGAGGGACTAGCAGAGCAGACCAACATGGAGGGACTAGCAGAGCAGACCAACATGGAGGGACTAGCAGAGCACACCAACATGGAGGGACTAGCAGAGCAGACCAACATGGAGGGACTAGCAGAGCAGACCAACATGGAGGGACTAGCAGAGCAGACCAACTGGGAGGGACAAGCAGAGCAGACCAACATGGAGGGACAAGCAGAGCAGACCAACATGGAGGGACAGGCCCAGCAGACCAACATGGAGGGACTAGCAGAGCAGACCAACATGGAGGGACTAGCAGAGCAGACCAACATGGAGGGACTAGCAGAGCAGACCAACATGGAGGGACTAGCAGAGCAGACCAACAGGGAGGGACTAGCAGAGCAGACCAACATGGAGGGACTAGCAGAGCAGACCAACATGGAGGGACTAGCAGAGCAGACCAACATGGAGGGACAGGCCCAGCAGACCAACATGGAGGGACCAGCAGAGCAGACCAACATGGAGGGACTAGCAGAGCAGACCAACATGGAGGGACTAGCAGAGCAGACCAACATGGAGGGACTAGCAGAGCAGACCAACATGGAGGGACTAGCAGAGCAGACCAACATGGAGGGACTAGCAGAGCAGACTAGCAGAGCAGACCAACATGGAGGGACTAGCAGAGCAGACCAACATGGAGGGACTAGCAGAGCAGACCAACATGGAGGGACTAGCAGAGCAGACCAACATGGAGGGACTAGCAGAGCAGACCAACATGGAGGGCCAGGCACAGCAGACCAACATGGAGGGACAAGCAGAGCAGACCAACATGGAGGGACAAGCAGAGCAGACCAACATGGAGGGACAGGCCCAGCAGACCAACATGGAGGGACTAGCAGAGCAGACCAACATGGAGGGACTAGCAGAGCAGACCAACATGGAGGGACTAGCAGAGCAGACCAACAGGGAGGGACTAGCAGAGCAGACCAACATGGAGGGACTAGCAGAGCAGACCAACATGGAGGGACTAGCAGAGCAGACCAACATGGAGGGACTAGCAGAGCAGACCAACATGGAGGGCCAGGCACAGCAGACCAACATGGAGGGACTAGCAGAGCAGACCAACATGGAGGGACTAGCAGAGCAGACCAACATGGAGGGCCAGGCACAGCAGACCAACATGGAGGGACTAGCAGAGCAGACCAACATGGAGGGACAAGCAGAGCAGACCAACATGGAGGGACAGGCCCAGCAGACCAACATGGAGGGACTAGCAGAGCAGACCAACATGGAGGGACTAGCAGAGCAGACCAACATGGAGGGACTAGCAGAGCAGACCAACATGGAGGGACTAGCAGAGCAGACCAACATGGAGGGACTAGCAGAGCAGACCAACATGGAGGGCCAGGCACAGCAGACCAACATGGAGGGACTAGCAGAGCAGACCAACATGGAGGGACTAGCAGAGCAGACCAACATGGAGGGAGTAGCAGAGCAGACCAACATGGAGGGCCAGGCACAGCAGACCAACATGGAGGGACTAGCAGAGCAGACCAACATGGAGGGACTAGCAGAGCAGACCAACATGGAGGGACTAGCAGAGCAGACCAACATGGAGGGCCAGGCACAGCAGACCAACATGGAGGGACTAGCAGAGCAGACCAACATGGAGGGCCAGGCACAGTAGACCAACATGGAGGGACTAGCAGAGCAGACCAACATGGAGGGACTAGCAGAGCAGACCAACATGGAGGGACTAGCAGAGCAGACCAACATGGAGGGACAAGCAGAGCAGACCAACATGGAGGGCCAGGCACAGCAGACCAACATGGAGGGACTAGCAGAGCAGACCAACATGGAGGGACTAGCAGAGCAGACCAACATGGAGGGACTAGCAGAGCAGACCAACATGGAGGGACTAGCAGAGCAGACCAACATGGAGGGACTAGCAGAGCAGACCAACATGGAGGGACTAGCAGAGCAGACCAACAGGGAGGGACAAGCAGAGCAGACCAACATGGAGGGACAAGCAGAGCAGACCAACATGGAGGGACAGGCCCAGCAGACCAACATGGAGGGACTAGCAGAGCAGACCAACATGGAGGGACTAGCAGAGCAGACCAACATGGAGGGACTAGCAGAGCAGACCAACATGGAGGGACTAGCAGAGCAGACCAACAGGGAGGGACTAGCAGAGCAGACCAGGACTAGCAGAGCAGACCAACATGGAGGGACTAGCAGAGCAGACCAACATGGAGGGACTAGCAGAGCAGACCAACATGGAGGGACTAGCAGAGCAGACCAACATGGAGGGACAGGCCCAGCAGACCAACATGGAGGGACTAGCAGAGCAGACCAACATGGAGGGACTAGCAGAGCAGACCAACATGGAGGGACTAGCAGAGCAGACCAACATGGAGGGACTAGCAGAGCAGACCAACAGGGAGGGACTAGCAGAGCAGACCAACATGGAGGGACTAGCAGAGCAGACCAACATGGAGGGACTAGCAGAGCAGACCAACATGGAGGGACTAGCAGAGCAGACCAACATGGAGGGACTAGCAGAGCAGACCAACATGGAGGGCCAGGCACAGTAGACCAACATGGAGGGACTAGCAGAGCAGACCAACATGGAGGGACTAGCAGAGCAGACCAACATGGAGGGACTAGCAGAGCAGACCAACATGGAGGGACAAGCAGAGCAGACCAACATGGAGGGCCAGGCACAGCAGACCAACATGGAGGGACTAGCAGAGCAGACCAACATGGAGGGACTAGCAGAGCAGACCAACATGGAGGGACTAGCAGAGCAGACCAACATGGAGGGACTAGCAGAGCAGACCAACATGGAGGGACTAGCAGAGCAGACCAACATGGAGGGACTAGCAGAGCAGACCAACAGGGAGGGACAAGCAGAGCAGACCAACATGGAGGGACAAGCAGAGCAGACCAACATGGAGGGACAGGCCCAGCAGACCAACATGGAGGGACTAGCAGAGCAGACCAACATGGAGGGACTAGCAGAGCAGACCAACATGGAGGGACTAGCAGAGCAGACCAACATGGAGGGACTAGCAGAGCAGACCAACAGGGAGGGACTAGCAGAGCAGACCAGGACTAGCAGAGCAGACCAACATGGAGGGACTAGCAGAGCAGACCAACATGGAGGGACTAGCAGAGCAGACCAACATGGAGGGACTAGCAGAGCAGACCAACATGGAGGGACAGGCCCAGCAGACCAACATGGAGGGACTAGCAGAGCAGACCAACATGGAGGGACTAGCAGAGCAGACCAACATGGAGGGACTAGCAGAGCAGACCAACATGGAGGGACTAGCAGAGCAGACCAACAGGGAGGGACTAGCAGAGCAGACCAACATGGAGGGACTAGCAGAGCAGACCAACATGGAGGGACTAGCAGAGCAGACCAACATGGAGGGACTAGCAGAGCAGACCAACATGGAGGGACTAGCAGAGCAGACCAACATGGAGGGACTAGCAGAGCAGACCAACAGGGAGGGACTAGCAGAGCAGACCAGGACTAGCAGAGCAGACCAACATGGAGGGACTAGCAGAGCAGACCAACATGGAGGGACTAGCAGAGCAGACCAACATGGAGGGACAGGCCCAGCAGACCAACATGGAGGGACTAGCAGAGCAGACCAACATGGAGGGACTAGCAGAGCAGACTAGCAGAGCAGACCAACATGGAGGGACTCGCAGAGCAGACCAACATGGAGGGACTAGCAGAGCAGACCAACATGGAGGGACTAGCAGAGCAGACCAACATGGAGGGACTAGCAGAGCAGACCAACATGGAGGGACTAGCAGAGCAGACCAACATGGAGGGCCAGGCACAGCAGACCAACATGGAGGGACAAGCAGAGTAGACCAACATGGAGGGACAAGCAGAGCAGACCAACATGGAGGGACAGGCCCAGCAGACCAACATGGAGGGACTAGCAGAGCAGACCAACATGGAGGGACTAGCAGAGCAGACCAACATGGAGGGACTAGCAGAGCAGACCAACATGGAGGGACTAGCAGAGCAGACCAACAGGGAGGGACTAGCAGAGCAGACCAACATGGAGGGACTAGCAGAGCAGACCAACATGGAGGGACTAGCAGAGCAGACCAACATGGAGGGACTAGCAGAGCAGACCAACATGGAGGGACTAGCAGAGCAGACCAACAGGGAGGGACTAGCAGAGCAGACCAGGACTAGCAGAGCAGACCAACATGGAGGGACTAGCAGAGCAGACCAACATGGAGGGACTAGCAGAGCAGACCAACATGGAGGGACAGGCCCAGCAGACCAACATGGAGGGACTAGCAGAGCAGACCAACATGGAGGGACTAGCAGAGCAGACTAGCAGAGCAGACCAACATGGAGGGACTAGCAGAGCAGACCAACATGGAGGGACTAGCAGAGCAGACCAACATGGAGGGACTAGCAGAGCAGACCAACATGGAGGGACTAGCAGAGCAGACCAACATGGAGGGACTAGCAGAGCAGACCAACATGGAGGGCCAGGCACAGCAGACCAACATGGAGGGACAAGCAGAGCAGACCAACATGGAGGGACAAGCAGAGCAGACCAACATGGAGGGACAGGCCCAGCAGACCAACATGGAGGGACTAGCAGAGCAGACCAACATGGAGGGACTAGCAGAGCAGACCAACATGGAGGGACTAGCAGAGCAGACTAGCAGAGCAGACCAACATGGAGGGACTCGCAGAGCAGACCAACATGGAGGGACTAGCAGAGCAGACCAACATGGAGGGACTAGCAGAGCAGACCAACATGGAGGGACTAGCAGAGCAGACCAACATGGAGGGACTAGCAGAGCAGACCAACATGGAGGGCCAGGCACAGCAGACCAACATGGAGGGACAAGCAGAGTAGACCAACATGGAGGGACAAGCAGAGCAGACCAACATGGAGGGACAGGCCCAGCAGACCAACATGGAGGGACTAGCAGAGCAGACCAACATGGAGGGACTAGCAGAGCAGACCAACATGGAGGGACTAGCAGAGCAGACCAACATGGAGGGACTAGCAGAGCAGACCAACAGGGAGGGACTAGCAGAGCAGACCAACATGGAGGGACTAGCAGAGCAGACCAACATGGAGGGACTAGCAGAGCAGACCAACATGGAGGGACTAGCAGAGCAGACCAACATGGAGGGACTAGCAGAGCAGACCAACAGGGAGGGACTAGCAGAGCAGACCAGGACTAGCAGAGCAGACCAACATGGAGGGACTAGCAGAGCAGACCAACATGGAGGGACTAGCAGAGCAGACCAACATGGAGGGACAGGCCCAGCAGACCAACATGGAGGGACTAGCAGAGCAGACCAACATGGAGGGACTAGCAGAGCAGACTAGCAGAGCAGACCAACATGGAGGGACTAGCAGAGCAGACCAACATGGAGGGACTAGCAGAGCAGACCAACATGGAGGGACTAGCAGAGCAGACCAACATGGAGGGACTAGCAGAGCAGACCAACATGGAGGGACTAGCAGAGCAGACCAACATGGAGGGCCAGGCACAGCAGACCAACATGGAGGGACAAGCAGAGCAGACCAACATGGAGGGACAAGCAGAGCAGACCAACATGGAGGGACAGGCCCAGCAGACCAACATGGAGGGACTAGCAGAGCAGACCAACATGGAGGGACTAGCAGAGCAGACCAACATGGAGGGACTAGCAGAGCAGACCAACATGGAGGGACTAGCAGAGCAGACCAACATGGAGGGCCAGGCACAGCAGACCAACATGGAGGGACTAGCAGAGCAGACCAACATGGAGGGACTAGCAGAGCACACCAACATGGAGGGACTAGCAGAGCAGACCAACATGGAGGGACTAGCAGAGCAGACCAACATGGAGGGACTAGCAGAGCAGACCAACAGGGAGGGACAAGCAGAGCAGACCAACATGGAGGGACAAGCAGAGCAGACCAACATGGAGGGACAGGCCCAGCAGACCAACATGGAGGGACTAGCAGAGCAGACCAACATGGAGGGACTAGCAGAGCAGACCAACATGGAGGGACTAGCAGAGCAGACCAACATGGAGGGACTAGCAGAGCAGACCAACAGGGAGGGACTAGCAGAGCAGACCAACATGGAGGGACTAGCAGAGCAGACCAACATGGAGGGACTAGCAGAGCAGACCAACATGGAGGGACTAGCAGAGCAGACCAACATGGAGGGACTAGCAGAGCAGACCAACATGGAGGGACAGGCCCAGCAGACCAACATGGAGGGACTAGCAGAGCAGACCAACATGGAGGGACTAGCAGAGCAGACCAACATGGAGGGACTAGCAGAGCAGACCAACATGGAGGGACTAGCAGAGCAGACCAACATGGAGGGACTAGCAGAGCAGACCAACATGGAGGGACTAGCAGAGCAGACTAGCAGAGCAGACCAACATGGAGGGACTAGCAAAGCAGACCAACATGGAGGGACTAGCAGAGCAGACCAACATGGAGGGACTAGCAGAGCAGACCAACATGGAGGGACTAGCAGAGCAGACCAACATGGAGGGACTAGCAGAGCAGACCAACATGGAGGGCCAGGCACAGCAGACCAACATGGAGGGACAAGCAGAGCAGACCAACATGGAGGGACAAGCAGAGCAGACCAACATGGAGGGACAGGCCCAGCAGACCAACATGGAGGGACTAGCAGAGCAGACCAACATGGAGGGACTAGCAGAGCAGACCAACATGGAGGGACTAGCAGAGCAGACCAACATGGAGGGACTAGCAGAGCAGACCAACAGGGAGGGACTAGCAGAGCAGACCAACATGGAGGGACTAGCAGAGCAGACCAACATGGAGGGACTAGCAGAGCAGACCAACATGGAGGGACTAGCAGAGCAGACCAACATGGAGGGCCAGGCACAGCAGACCAACATGGAGGGACTAGCAGAGCAGACCAACATGGAGGGACTAGCAGAGCAGACCAACATGGAGGGCCAGGCACAGCAGACCAACATGGAGGTACTAGCAGAGCAGACCAACATGGAGGGACAAGCAGAGCAGACCAACATGGAGGGACAGGCCCAGCAGACCAACATGGAGGGACTAGCAGAGCAGACCAACATGGAGGGACTAGCAGAGCAGACCAACATGGAGGGACTAGCAGAGCAGACCAACATGGAGGGACAGGCCCAGCAGACCAACATGGAGGGACTAGCAGAGCAGACCAACATGGAGGGACTAGCAGAGCAGACCAACATGGAGGGACTAGCAGATCAGACCAACATGGAGGGACTAGCAGAGCAGACCAACAGGGAGGGACTAGCAGAGCAGACCAGGACTAGCAGAGCAGACCAACATGGAGGGACTAGCAGAGCAGACCAACATGGAGGGACTAGCAGAGCAGACCAACATGGAGAGACTAGCAGAGCAGACCAACATGGAGGGACAGGCCCAGCAGACCAACATGGAGGGACTAGCAGAGCAGACCAACATGGAGGGACTAGCAGAGCAGACCAACATGGAGGGACTAGCAGAGCAGACCAACATGGAGGGACTAGCAGAGCAGACCAACAGGGAGGGACTAGCAGAGCAGACCAACATGGAGGGACTAGCAGAGCAGACCAACATGGAGGGACTAGCAGAGCAGACCAACATGGAGGGACTAGCAGAGCAGACCAACATGGAGGGACTAGCAGAGCAGACCAACAGGGAGGGACTAGCAGAGCAGACCAGGACTAGCAGAGCAGACCAACATGGAGGGACTAGCAGAGCAGACCAACATGGAGGGACTAGCAGAGCAGACCAACATGGAGGGACAGGCCCAGCAGACCAACATGGAGGGACTAGCAGAGCAGACCAACATGGAGGGACTAGCAGAGCAGACTAGCAGAGCAGACCAACATGGAGGGACTAGCAGAGCAGACCAACATGGAGGGACTAGCAGAGCAGACCAACATGGAGGGACTAGCAGAGCAGACCAACATGGAGGGACTAGCAGAGCAGACCAACATGGAGGGACTAGCAGAGCAGACCAACATGGAGGGCCAGGCACAGCAGACCAACATGGAGGGACAAGCAGAGCAGACCAACATGGAGGGACAAGCAGAGCAGACCAACATGGAGGGACAGGCCCAGCAGACCAACATGGAGGGACTAGCAGAGCAGACCAACATGGAGGGACTAGCAGAGCAGACCAACATGGAGGGACTAGCAGAGCAGACCAACATGGAGGGACTAGCAGAGCAGACCAACATGGAGGGACTAGCAGAGCAGACCAACAGGGAGGGACTAGCAGAGCAGACCAACATGGAGGGACTAGCAGAGCAGACCAACATGGAGGGACTAGCAGGGCAGACCAACATGGAGGGACTAGCAGAGCAGACCAACATGGAGGGACTAGCAGAGCAGACCAACATGGAGGGACTAGCAGAGCAGACCAACATGGAGGGACTAGCAGAGCAGACCAACAGGGAGGGACTAGCAGAGCAGACCAGGACTAGCAGAGCAGACCAACATGGAGGGACTAGCAGAGCAGACCAACATGGAGGGACTAGCAGAGCAGACCAACATGGAGGGACAGGCCCAGCAGACCAACATGGAGGGACTAGCAGAGCAGACCAACATGGAGGGACTAGCAGAGCAGACTAGCAGAGCAGACCAACATGGAGGGACTAGCAGAGCAGACCAACATGGAGGGACTAGCAGAGCAGACCAACATGGAGGGACTAGCAGAGCAGACCAACATGGAGGGACTAGCAGAGCAGACCAACATGGAGGGACTAGCAGAGCAGACCAACATGGAGGGCCAGGCACAGCAGACCAACATGGAGGGACAAGCAGAGCAGACCAACATGGAGGGACAAGCAGAGCAGACCAACATGGAGGGACAGGCCCAGCAGACCAACATGGAGGGACTAGCAGAGCAGACCAACATGGAGGGACTAGCAGAGCAGACCAACATGGAGGGACTAGCAGAGCAGACCAACATGGAGGGACTAGCAGAGCAGACCAACATGGAGGGACAAGCAGAGCAGACCAACATGGAGGGCCAGGCACAGCAGACCAACATGGAGGGACTAGCAGAGCAGACCAACATGGAGGGACTAGCAGAGCACACCAACATGGAGGGACTAGCAGAGCAGACCAACATGGAGGGACTAGCAGAGCAGACCAACATGGAGGGACTAGCAGAGCAGACCAACAGGGAGGGACAAGCAGAGCAGACCAACATGGAGGGACAAGCAGAGCAGACCAACATGGAGGGACAGGCCCAGCAGACCAACATGGAGGGACTAGCAGAGCAGACCAACATGGAGGGACTAGCAGAGCAGACCAACATGGAGGGACTAGCAGAGCAGACCAACATGGAGGGACTAGCAGAGCAGACCAACAGGGAGGGACTAGCAGAGCAGACCAACATGGAGGGACTAGCAGAGCAGACCAACATGGAGGGACTAGCAGAGCAGACCAACATGGAGGGACTAGCAGAGCAGACCAACATGGAGGGACTAGCAGAGCAGACCAACATGGAGGGACAGGCCCAGCAGACCAACATGGAGGGACTAGCAGAGCAGACCAACATGGAGGGACTAGCAGAGCAGACCAACATGGAGGGACTAGCAGAGCAGACCAACATGGAGGGACTAGCAGAGCAGACCAACATGGAGGGACTAGCAGAGCAGACCAACATGGAGGGACTAGCAGAGCAGACTAGCAGAGCAGACCAACATGGAGGGACTAGCAGAGCAGACCAACATGGAGGGACTAGCAGAGCAGACCAACATGGAGGGACTAGCAGAGCAGACCAACATGGAGGGACTAGCAGAGCAGACCAACATGGAGGGACTAGCAGAGCAGACCAACATGGAGGGACTAGCAGAGCAGACCAACATGGAGGGCCAGGCACAGCAGACCAACATGGAGGGACAAGCAGAGCAGACCAACATGGAGGGACAAGCAGAGCAGACCAACATGGAGGGACAGGCCCAGCAGACCAACATGGAGGGACTAGCAGAGCAGACCAACATGGAGGGACTAGCAGAGCAGACCAACATGGAGGGACTAGCAGAGCAGACCAACATGGAGGGACTAGCAGAGCAGACCAACAGGGAGGGACTAGCAGAGCAGAAAAACATGGAGGGACTAGCAGAGCAGACCAACATGGAGGGACTAGCAGAGCAGACCAACATGGAGGGACTAGCAGAGCAGACCAACATGGAGGGCCAGGCACAGCAGACCAACATGGAGGGACTAGCAGAGCAGACCAACATGGAGGGACTAGCAGAGCAGACCAACATGGAGGGCCAGGCACAGCAGACCAACATGGAGGGACTAGCAGAGCAGACCAACATGGAGGGACAAGCAGAGCAGACCAACATGGAGGGACAGGCCCAGCAGACCAACATGGAGGGACTAGCAGAGCAGACCAACATGGAGGGACTAGCAGAGCAGACCAACATGGAGGGACTAGCAGAGCAGACCAACATGGAGGGACTAGCAGAGCAGACCAACATGGAGGGACTAGCAGAGCAGACCAACATGGAGGGCCAGGCACAGCAGACCAACATGGAGGGACTAGCAGAGCAGACCAACATGGAGGGACTAGCAGAGCAGACCAACATGGAGGGACTAGCAGAGCAGACCAACATGGAGGGACTAGCAGAGCAGACCAACATGGAGGGCCATGCACAGCAGACCAACATGGAGGGACTAGCAGAGCAGACCAACATGGAGGGACTAGCAGAGCAGACCAACATGGAGGGCCAGGCACAGCAGACCAACATGGAGGGACTAGCAGAGCAGACCAACATGGAGGGACAAGCAGAGCAGACCAACATGGAGGGACTAGCAGAGCAGACCAACATGGAGGGACTAGCAGAGCAGACCAACATGGAGGGACTAGCAGAGCAGACCAACATGGAGGGACTAGCAGAGCAGACCAACATGGAGGGACTAGCAGAGCAGACCAACATGGAGGGACTAGCAGAGCAGACTAGCAGAGCAGACCAACATGGAGGGACTAGCAGAGCAGACCAACATGGAGGGACTAGCAGAGCAGACTAGCAGAGCAGACCAACATGGAGGGACTAGCAGAGCAGACCAACATGGAGGGACTAGCAGAGCAGACCAACATTGAGGGACTAGCAGAGCAGACCAACATGGAGGGACTAGCAGAGCAGACCAACATGGAGGGACAAGCAGAGCAGACCAACATGGAGGGCCAGGCACAGCAGACCAACATGGAGGGACTAGCAGAGCAGACCAACATGGAGGGACTAGCAGAGCAGACCAACATGGAGGGACTAGCAGAGCAGACCAACATGGAGGGCCAGGCACAGCAGACCAACATGGAGGGACTAGCAGAGCAGACCAACATGGAGGGACTAGCAGAGCAGACCAACATGGAGGGAGTAGCAGAGCAGACCAACATGGAGGGCCAGGCACAGCAGACCAACATGGAGGGACTAGCAGAGCAGACCAACATGGAGGGACTAGCAGAGCAGACCAACATGGAGGGACTAGCAGAGCAGACCAACATGGAGGGCCAGGCACAGCAGACCAACATGGAGGGACTAGCAGAGCAGACCAACATGGAGGGACAAGCAGAGCAGACCAACATGGAGGGACAGGCCCAGCAGACCAACATGGAGGGACTAGCAGAGCAGACCAACATGGAGGGACTAGCAGAGCAGACAAACATGGAGGGACTAGCAGAGCAGACCAACATGGAGGGCCAGGCACAGCAGACCAACATGGAGGGACTAGCAGAGCAGACCAACATGGAGGGCCAGGCACAGCAGACCAACATGGAGGGACTAGCAGAGCAGACCAACATGGAGGGCCAGGCACAGTAGACCAACATGGAGGGACTAGCAGAGCAGACCAACATGGAGGGACTAGCAGAGCAGACCAACATGGAGGGACTAGCAGAGCAGACCAACATGGAGGGACAAGCAGAGCAGACCAACATGGAGGGACTAGCAGAGCAGACCAACATGGAGGGACTAGCAGAGCACACCAACATGGAGGGACTAGCAGAGCAGACCAACATGGAGGGACTAGCAGAGCAGACCAACATGGAGGGACTAGCAGAGCAGACCAACTGGGAGGGACAAGCAGAGCAGACCAACATGGAGGGACAAGCAGAGCAGACCAACATGGAGGGACAGGCCCAGCAGACCAACATGGAGGGACTAGCAGAGCAGACCAACATGGAGGGACTAGCAGAGCAGACCAACATGGAGGGACTAGCAGAGCAGACCAACATGGAGGGACTAGCAGAGCAGACCAACAGGGAGGGACTAGCAGAGCAGACCAACATGGAGGGACTAGCAGAGCAGACCAACATGGAGGGACTAGCAGAGCAGACCAACATGGAGGGACAGGCCCAGCAGACCAACATGGAGGGACCAGCAGAGCAGACCAACATGGAGGGACTAGCAGAGCAGACCAACATGGAGGGACTAGCAGAGCAGACCAACATGGAGGGACTAGCAGAGCAGACCAACATGGAGGGACTAGCAGAGCAGACCAACATGGAGGGACTAGCAGAGCAGACTAGCAGAGCAGACCAACATGGAGGGACTAGCAGAGCAGACCAACATGGAGGGACTAGCAGAGCAGACCAACATGGAGGGACTAGCAGAGCAGACCAACATGGAGGGACTAGCAGAGCAGACCAACATGGAGGGACTAGCAGAGCAGACCAACATGGAGGGCCAGGCACAGCAGACCAACATGGAGGGACAAGCAGAGCAGACCAACATGGAGGGACAAGCAGAGCAGACCAACATGGAGGGACAGGCCCAGCAGACCAACATGGAGGGACTAGCAGAGCAGACCAACATGGAGGGACTAGCAGAGCAGACCAACATGGAGGGACTAGCAGAGCAGACCAACAGGGAGGGACTAGCAGAGCAGACCAACATGGAGGGACTAGCAGAGCAGACCAACATGGAGGGACTAGCAGAGCAGACCAACATGGAGGGACTAGCAGAGCAGACCAACATGGAGGGCCAGGCACAGCAGACCAACATGGAGGGACTAGCAGAGCAGACCAACATGGAGGGACTAGCAGAGCAGACCAACATGGAGGGCCAGGCACAGCAGACCAACATGGAGGGACTAGCAGAGCAGACCAACATGGAGGGACAAGCAGAGCAGACCAACATGGAGGGACAGGCCCAGCAGACCAACATGGAGGGACTAGCAGAGCAGACCAACATGGAGGGACTAGCAGAGCAGACCAACATGGAGGGACTAGCAGAGCAGACCAACATGGAGGGACTAGCAGAGCAGACCAACATGGAGGGACTAGCAGAGCAGACCAACATGGAGGGCCAGGCACAGCAGACCAACATGGAGGGACTAGCAGAGCAGACCAACATGGAGGGACTAGCAGAGCAGACCAACATGGAGGGAGTAGCAGAGCAGACCAACATGGAGGGCCAGGCACAGCAGACCAACATGGAGGGACTAGCAGAGCAGACCAACATGGAGGGACTAGCAGAGCAGACCAACATGGAGGGACTAGCAGAGCAGACCAACATGGAGGGCCAGGCACAGCAGACCAACATGGAGGGACTAGCAGAGCAGACCAACATGGAGGGCCAGGCACAGTAGACCAACATGGAGGGACTAGCAGAGCAGACCAACATGGAGGGACTAGCAGAGCAGACCAACATGGAGGGACTAGCAGAGCAGACCAACATGGAGGGACAAGCAGAGCAGACCAACATGGAGGGCCAGGCACAGCAGACCAACATGGAGGGACTAGCAGAGCAGACCAACATGGAGGGACTAGCAGAGCAGACCAACATGGAGGGACTAGCAGAGCAGACCAACATGGAGGGACTAGCAGAGCAGACCAACATGGAGGGACTAGCAGAGCAGACCAACATGGAGGGACTAGCAGAGCAGACCAACAGGGAGGGACAAGCAGAGCAGACCAACATGGAGGGACAAGCAGAGCAGACCAACATGGAGGGACAGGCCCAGCAGACCAACATGGAGGGACTAGCAGAGCAGACCAACATGGAGGGACTAGCAGAGCAGACCAACATGGAGGGACTAGCAGAGCAGACCAACATGGAGGGACTAGCAGAGCAGACCAACAGGGAGGGACTAGCAGAGCAGACCAGGACTAGCAGAGCAGACCAACATGGAGGGACTAGCAGAGCAGACCAACATGGAGGGACTAGCAGAGCAGACCAACATGGAGGGACTAGCAGAGCAGACCAACATGGAGGGACAGGCCCAGCAGACCAACATGGAGGGACTAGCAGAGCAGACCAACATGGAGGGACTAGCAGAGCAGACCAACATGGAGGGACTAGCAGAGCAGACCAACATGGAGGGACTAGCAGAGCAGACCAACAGGGAGGGACTAGCAGAGCAGACCAACATGGAGGGACTAGCAGAGCAGACCAACATGGAGGGACTAGCAGAGCAGACCAACATGGAGGGACTAGCAGAGCAGACCAACATGGAGGGACTAGCAGAGCAGACCAACATGGAGGGACTAGCAGAGCAGACCAACATGGAGGGCCAGGCACAGTAGACCAACATGGAGGGACTAGCAGAGCAGACCAACATGGAGGGACTAGCAGAGCAGACCAACATGGAGGGACTAGCAGAGCAGACCAACATGGAGGGACAAGCAGAGCAGACCAACATGGAGGGCCAGGCACAGCAGACCAACATGGAGGGACTAGCAGAGCAGACCAACATGGAGGGACTAGCAGAGCAGACCAACATGGAGGGACTAGCAGAGCAGACCAACATGGAGGGACTAGCAGAGCAGACCAACATGGAGGGACTAGCAGAGCAGACCAACATGGAGGGACTAGCAGAGCAGACCAACAGGGAGGGACAAGCAGAGCAGACCAACATGGAGGGACAAGCAGAGCAGACCAACATGGAGGGACAGGCCCAGCAGACCAACATGGAGGGACTAGCAGAGCAGACCAACATGGAGGGACTAGCAGAGCAGACCAACATGGAGGGACTAGCAGAGCAGACCAACAGGGAGGGACTAGCAGAGCAGACCAGGACTAGCAGAGCAGACCAACATGGAGGGACTAGCAGAGCAGACCAACATGGAGGGACTAGCAGAGCAGACCAACATGGAGGGACTAGCAGAGCAGACCAACATGGAGGGACAGGCCCAGCAGACCAACATGGAGGGACTAGCAGAGCAGACCAACATGGAGGGACTAGCAGAGCAGACCAACATGGAGGGACTAGCAGAGCAGACCAACATGGAGGGACTAGCAGAGCAGACCAACAGGGAGGGACTAGCAGAGCAGACCAACATGGAGGGACTAGCAGAGCAGACCAACATGGAGGGACTAGCAGAGCAGACCAACATGGAGGGACTAGCAGAGCAGACCAACATGGAGGGACTAGCAGAGCAGACCAACATGGAGGGACTAGCAGAGCAGACCAACAGGGAGGGACTAGCAGAGCAGACCAGGACTAGCAGAGCAGACCAACATGGAGGGACTAGCAGAGCAGACCAACATGGAGGGACTAGCAGAGCAGACCAACATGGAGGGACAGGCCCAGCAGACCAACATGGAGGGACTAGCAGAGCAGACCAACATGGAGGGACTAGCAGAGCAGACTAGCAGAGCAGACCAACATGGAGGGACTCGCAGAGCAGACCAACATGGAGGGACTAGCAGAGCAGACCAACATGGAGGGACTAGCAGAGCAGACCAACATGGAGGGACTAGCAGAGCAGACCAACATGGAGGGACTAGCAGAGCAGACCAACATGGAGGGCCAGGCACAGCAGACCAACATGGAGGGACAAGCAGAGTAGACCAACATGGAGGGACAAGCAGAGCAGACCAACATGGAGGGACAGGCCCAGCAGACCAACATGGAGGGACTAGCAGAGCAGACCAACATGGAGGGACTAGCAGAGCAGACCAACATGGAGGGACTAGCAGAGCAGACCAACATGGAGGGAGTAGCAGAGCAGACCAACAGGGAGGGACTAGCAGAGCAGACCAACATGGAGGGACTAGCAGAGCAGACCAACATGGAGGGACTAGCAGAGCAGACCAACATGGAGGGACTAGCAGAGCAGACCAACATGGAGGGACTAGCAGAGCAGACCAACATGGAGGGACTAGCAGAGCAGACCAACAGGGAGGGACTAGCAGAGCAGACCAGGACTAGCAGAGCAGACCAACATGGAGGGACTAGCAGAGCAGACCAACATGGAGGGGACTAGCAGAGCAGACCAACATGGAGGGACAGGCCCAGCAGACCAACATGGAGGGACTAGCAGAGCAGACCAACATGGAGGGACTAGCAGAGCAGACTAGCAGAGCAGACCAACATGGAGGGACTAGCAGAGCAGACCAACATGGAGGGACTAGCAGAGCAGACCAACATGGAGGGACTAGCAGAGCAGACCAACATGGAGGGACTAGCAGAGCAGACCAACATGGAGGGACTAGCAGAGCAGACCAACATGGAGGGCCAGGCACAGCAGACCAACATGGAGGGACAAGCAGAGCAGACCAACATGGAGGGACAAGCAGAGCAGACCAACATGGAGGGACAGGCCCAGCAGACCAACATGGAGGGACTAGCAGAGCAGACCAACATGGAGGGACTAGCAGAGCAGACCAACATGGAGGGACTAGCAGAGCAGACCAACATGGAGGGACTAGCAGAGCAGACCAACATGGAGGGCCAGGCACAGCAGACCAACATGGAGGGACTAGCAGAGCAGACCAACATGGAGGGACTAGCAGAGCACACCAACATGGAGGGACTAGCAGAGCAGACCAACATGGAGGGACTAGCAGAGCAGACCAACATGGAGGGACTAGCAGAGCAGACCAACAGGGAGGGACAAGCAGAGCAGACCAACATGGAGGGACAAGCAGAGCAGACCAACATGGAGGGACAGGCCCAGCAGACCAACATGGAGGGACTAGCAGAGCAGACCAACATGGAGGGACTAGCAGAGCAGACCAACATGGAGGGACTAGCAGAGCAGACCAACATGGAGGGACTAGCAGAGCAGACCAACAGGGAGGGACTAGCAGAGCAGACCAACATGGAGGGACTAGCAGAGCAGACCAACATGGAGGGACTAGCAGAGCAGACCAACATGGAGGGACTAGCAGAGCAGACCAACATGGAGGGACTAGCAGAGCAGACCAACATGGAGGGACAGGCCCAGCAGACCAACATGGAGGGACTAGCAGAGCAGACCAACATGGAGGGACTAGCAGAGCAGACCAACATGGAGGGACTAGCAGAGCAGACCAACATGGAGGGACTAGCAGAGCAGACCAACATGGAGGGACTAGCAGAGCAGACCAACATGGAGGGACTAGCAGAGCAGACTAGCAGAGCAGACCAACATGGAGGGACTAGCAGAGCAGACCAACATGGAGGGACTAGCAGAGCAGACCAACATGGAGGGACTAGCAGAGCAGACCAACATGGAGGGACTAGCAGAGCAGACCAACATGGAGGGACTAGCAGAGCAGACCAACATGGAGGGACTAGCAGAGCAGACCAACATGGAGGGACTAGCAGAGCAGACCAACATGGAGGGCCAGGCACAGCAGACCAACATGGAGGGACAAGCAGAGCAGACCAACATGGAGGGACAAGCAGAGCAGACCAACATGGAGGGACAGGCCCAGCAGACCAACATGGAGGGACTAGCAGAGCAGACCAACATGGAGGGACTAGCAGAGCAGACCAACATGGAGGGACTAGCAGAGCAGACCAACATGGAGGGACTAGCAGAGCAGACCAACAGGGAGGGACAAGCAGAGCAGACCAACATGGAGGGACAAGCAGAGCAGACCAACATGGAGGGACAGGCCCAGCAGACCAACATGGAGGGACTAGCAGAGCAGACCAACATGGAGGGACTAGCAGAGCAGACCAACATGGAGGGACTAGCAGAGCAGACCAACATGGAGGGACTAGCAGAGCAGACCAACAGGGAGGGACTAGCAGAGCAGACCAACATGGAGGGACTAGCAGAGCAGACCAACATGGAGGGACTAGCAGAGCAGACCAACATGGAGGGACTAGCAGAGCAGACCAACATGGAGGGACTAGCAGAGCAGACCAACATGGAGGGACAGGCCCAGCAGACCAACATGGAGGGACTAGCAGAGCAGACCAACATGGAGGGACTAGCAGAGCAGACCAACATGGAGGGACTAGCAGAGCAGACCAACATGGAGGGACTAGCAGAGCAGACCAACATGGAGGGACTAGCAGAGCAGACTAGCAGAGCAGACCAACATGGAGGGACTAGCAGAGCAGACCAACATGGAGGGACTAGCAGAGCAGACCAACATGGAGGGACTAGCAGAGCAGACCAACATGGAGGGACTAGCAGAGCAGACCAACATGGAGGGACTAGCAGAGCAGACCAACATGGAGGGCCAGGCACAGCAGACCAACATGGAGGGACAAGCAGAGCAGACCAACATGGAGGGACAAGCAGAGCAGACCAACATGGAGGGACAGGCCCAGCAGACCAACATGGAGGGACTAGCAGAGCAGACCAACATGGAGGGACTAGCAGAGCAGACCAACATGGAGGGACTAGCAGAGCAGACCAACATGGAGGGACTAGCAGAGCAGACCAACAGGGAGGGACTAGCAGAGCAGAAAAACATGGAGGGACTAGCAGAGCAGACCAACATGGAGGGACTAGCAGAGCAGACCAACATGGAGGGACTAGCAGAGCAGACCAACATGGAGGGCCAGGCACAGCAGACCAACATGGAGGGACTAGCAGAGCAGACCAACATGGAGGGACTAGCAGAGCAGACCAACATGGAGGGCCAGGCACAGCAGACCAACATGGAGGGACTAGCAGAGCAGACCAACATGGAGGGACAAGCAGAGCAGACCAACATGGAGGGACAGGCCCAACAGACCAACATGGAGGGACTAGCAGAGCAGACCAACATGGAGGGACTAGCAGAGCAGACCAACATGGAGGGACTAGCAGAGCAGACCAACATGGAGGGACTAGCAGAGCAGACCAACATGGAGGGACTAGCAGAGCAGACCAACATGGAGGGCCAGGCACAGCAGACCAACATGGAGGGACTAGCAGAGCAGACCAACATGGAGGGACTAGCAGAGCAGACCAACATGGAGGGACTAGCAGAGCAGACCAACATGGAGGGACTAGCAGAGCAGACCAACATGGAGGGCCATGCACAGCAGACCAACATGGAGGGACTAGCAGAGCAGACCAACATGGAGGGACTAGCAGAGCAGACCAACATGGAGGGCCAGGCACAGCAGACCAACATGGAGGGACTAGCAGAGCAGACCAACATGGAGGGACAAGCAGAGCAGACCAACATGGAGGGACTAGCAGAGCAGATCAACATGGAGGGACAAGCAGAGCAGACCAACATGGAGGGACAGGCCCAGCAGACCAACATGGAGGGACTAGCAGAGCAGACCAACATTGAGGGACTAGCAGAGCAGACCAACATGGAGGGACTAGCAGAGCAGACCAACATGGAGGGACAAGCAGAGCAGACCAACATGGAGGGCCAGGCACAGCAGACCAACATGGAGGGACTAGCAGAGCAGACCAACATGGAGGGACTAGCAGAGCAGACCAACATGGAGGGACTAGCAGAGCAGACCAACATGGAGGGACTAGCAGAGCAGACCAACATGGAGGGCCAGGCACAGCAGACCAACATGGAGGGACTAGCAGAGCAGACCAACATGGAGGGACTAGCAGAGCAGACCAACATGGAGGGAGTAGCAGAGCAGACCAACATGGAGGGCCAGGCACAGCAGACCAACATGGAGGGACTAGCAGAGCAGACCAACATGGAGGGACTAGCAGAGCAGACCAACATGGAGGGACTAGCAGAGCAGACCAACATGGAGGGCCAGGCACAGCAGACCAACATGGAGGGACTAGCAGAGCAGACCAACATGGAGGGACAAGCAGAGCAGACCAACATGGAGGGACAGGCCCAGCAGACCAACATGGAGGGACTAGCAGAGCAGACCAACATGGAGGGCCAGGCACAGCAGACCAACATGGAGGGACTAGCAGAGCAGACCAACATGGAGGGCCAGGCACAGCAGACCAACATGGAGGGACTAGCAGAGCAGACCAACATGGAGGGCCAGGCACAGTAGACCAACATGGAGGGACTAGCAGAGCAGACCAACATGGAGGGACTAGCAGAGCAGACCAACATGGAGGGACTAGCAGAGCAGACCAACATGGAGGGACAAGCAGAGCAGACCAACATGGAGGGCCAGGCACAGCAGACCAACATGGAGGGACTAGCAGAGCAGACCAACATGGAGGGACTAGCAGAGCAGACCAACATGGAGGGACAAGCAGAGCAGACCAACATGGAGGGCCAGGCACAGCAGACCAACATGGAGGGACTAGCAGAGCAGACCAACATGGAGGGACTAGCAGAGCAGACCAACATGGAGGGACTAGCAGAGCACACCAACATGGAGGGACTAGCAGAGCAGACCAACATGGAGGGACTAGCAGAGCAGACCAACATGGAGGGACTAGCAGAGCAGACCAACAGGGAGGGACAAGCAGAGCAGACCAACATGGAGGGACAAGCAGAGCAGACCAACATGGAGGGACAGGCCCAGCAGACCAACATGGAGGGACTAGCAGAGCAGACCAACATGGAGGGACTAGCAGAGCAGACCAACATGGAGGGACTAGCAGAGCAGACCAACATGGAGGGACTAGCAGAGCAGACCAACAGGGAGGGACTAGCAGAGCAGACCAACATGGAGGGACTAGCAGAGCAGACCAACATGGAGGGACTAGCAGAGCAGACCAACATGGAGGGACTAGCAGAGCAGACCAACATGGAGGGACTAGCAGAGCAGACCAACATGGAGGGACAGGCCCAGCAGACCAACATGGAGGGACTAGCAGAGCAGACCAACATGGAGGGACTAGCAGAGCAGACCAACATGGAGGGACTAGCAGAGCAGACCAACATGGAGGGACTAGCAGAGCAGACCAACAGGGAGGGACAAGCAGAGCAGACCAACATGGAGGGACAAGCAGAGCAGACCAACATGGAGGGACAGGCCCAGCAGACCAACATGGAGGGACTAGCAGAGCAGACCAACATGGAGGGACTAGCAGAGCAGACCAACATGGAGGGACTAGCAGAGCAGACCAACAGGGAGGGACTAGCAGAGCAGACCAACATGGAGGGACTAGCAGAGCAGACCAACATGGAGGGACTAGCAGAGCAGACCAACATGGAGGGACTAGCAGAGCAGACCAACATGGAGGGACTAGCAGAGCAGACCAACATGGAGGGACAGGCCCAGCAGACCAACATGGAGGGACTAGCAGAGCAGACCAACATGGAGGGACTAGCAGAGCAGACCAACATGGAGGGACTAGCAGAGCAGACCAACATGGAGGGACTAGCAGAGCAGACCAACATAGAGGGACTAGCAGAGCAGACCAACATGGAGGGACTAGCAGAGCAGACTAGCAGAGCAGACCAACATGGAGGGACTAGCAGAGCAGACCAACATGGAGGGACTAGCAGAGCAGACCAACATGGAGGGACTAGCAGAGCAGACCAACATGGAGGGACTAGCAGAGCAGACCAACATGGAGGGACTTGCAGAGCAGACCAACATGGAGGGACTAGCAGAGCAGACCAACATGGAGGGCCAGGCACAGCAGACCAACATGGAGGGACAAGCAGAGCAGACCAACATGGAGGGACAAGCAGAGCAGACCAACATGGAGGGACAGGCCCAGCAGACCAACATGGAGGGACTAGCAGAGCAGACCAACATGGAGGGACTAGCAGAGCAGACCAACATGGAGGGACTAGCAGAGCAGACCAACATGGAGGGACTAGCAGAGCAGACCAACATGGAGGGCCAGGCACAGCAGACCAACATGGAGGGACAAGCAGAGCAGACCAACATGGAGGGACAAGCAGAGCAGACCAACATGGAGGGACAGGCCCAGCAGACCAACATGGAGGGACTAGCAGAGCAGACCAACATGGAGGGACTAGCAGAGCAGACCAACAGGGAGGGACTAGCAGAGCAGACCAACATGGAGGGACTAGCAGAGCAGACCAACATGGAGGGACTAGCAGAGCAGACCAACATGGAGGGACTAGCAGAGCAGACCAACATGGAGGGACTAGCAGAGCAGACCAACAGGGAGGGACTAGCAGAGCAGACCAGGACTAGCAGAGCAGACCAACATGGAGGGACTAGCAGAGCAGACCAACATGGAGGGACTAGCAGAGCAGACCAACATGGAGGGACAGGCCCAGCAGACCAACATGGAGGGACTAGCAGAGCAGACCAACATGGAGGGACTAGCAGAGCAGACTAGCAGAGCAGACCAACATGGAGGGACTAGCAGAGCAGACCAACATGGAGGGACTAGCAGAGCAGACCAACATGGAGGGACTAGCAGAGCAGACCAACATGGAGGGACTAGCAGAGCAGACCAACATGGAGGGACTAGCAGAGCAGACCAACATGGAGGGACTAGCAGAGCAGACCAACATGGAGGGCCAGGCACAGCAGACCAACATGGAGGGACAAGCAGAGCAGACCAACATGGAGGGACAAGCAGAGCAGACCAACATGGAGGGACAGGCCCAGCAGACCAACATGGAGGGACTAGCAGAGCAGACCAACATGGAGGGACTAGCAGAGCAGACCAACATGGAGGGACTAGCAGAGCAGACCAACATGGAGGGACTAGCAGAGCAGACCAACATGGAGGGACAAGCAGAGCAGACCAACATGGAGGGCCAGGCACAGCAGACCAACATGGAGGGACTAGCAGAGCAGACCAACATGGAGGGACTAGCAGAGCACACCAACATGGAGGGACTAGCAGAGCAGACCAACATGGAGGGACTAGCAGAGCAGACCAACATGGAGGGACTAGCAGAGCAGACCAACAGGGAGGGACAAGCAGAGCAGACCAACATGGAGGGACAAGCAGAGCAGACCAACATGGAGGGACAGGCCCAGCAGACCAACATGGAGGGACTAGCAGAGCAGACCAACATGGAGGGACTAGCAGAGCAGACCAACATGGAGGGACTAGCAGAGCAGACCAACATGGAGGGACTAGCAGAGCAGACCAACAGGGAGGGACTAGCAGAGCAGACCAACATGGAGGGACTAGCAGAGCAGACCAACATGGAGGGACTAGCAGAGCAGACCAACATGGAGGGACTAGCAGAGCAGACCAACATGGAGGGACTAGCAGAGCAGACCAACATGGAGGGACAGGCCCAGCAGACCAACATGGAGGGACTAGCAGAGCAGACCAACATGGAGGGACTAGCAGAGCAGACCAACATGGAGGGACTAGCAGAGCAGACCAACATGGAGGGACTAGCAGAGCAGACCAACATGGAGGGACTAGCAGAGCAGACTAGCAGAGCAGACCAACATGGAGGGACTAGCAGAGCAGACCAACATGGAGGGACTAGCAGAGCAGACCAACATGGAGGGACTAGCAGAGCAGACCAACATGGAGGGACTAGCAGAGCAGACCAACATGGAGGGACTAGCAGAGCAGACCAACATGGAGGGCCAGGCACAGCAGACCAACATGGAGGGACAAGCAGAGCAGACCAACATGGAGGGACAAGCAGAGCAGACCAACATGGAGGGACAGGCCCAGCAGACCAACATGGAGGGACTAGCAGAGCAGACCAACATGGAGGGACTAGCAGAGCAGACCAACATGGAGGGACTAGCAGAGCAGACCAACATGGAGGGACTAGCAGAGCAGACCAACAGGGAGGGACTAGCAGAGCAGAAAAACATGGAGGGACTAGCAGAGCAGACCAACATGGAGGGACTAGCAGAGCAGACCAACATGGAGGGACTAGCAGAGCAGACCAACATGGAGGGCCAGGCACAGCAGACCAACATGGAGGGACTAGCAGAGCAGACCAACATGGAGGGACTAGCAGAGCAGACCAACATGGAGGGCCAGGCACAGCAGACCAACATGGAGGGACTAGCAGAGCAGACCAACATGGAGGGACAAGCAGAGCAGACCAACATGGAGGGACAGGCCCAGCAGACCAACATGGAGGGACTAGCAGAGCAGACCAACATGGAGGGACTAGCAGAGCAGACCAACATGGAGGGACTAGCAGAGCAGACCAACATGGAGGGACTAGCAGAGCAGACCAACATGGAGGGACTAGCAGAGCAGACCAACATGGAGGGCCAGGCACAGCAGACCAACATGGAGGGACTAGCAGAGCAGACCAACATGGAGGGACTAGCAGAGCAGACCAACATGGAGGGACTAGCAGAGCAGACCAACATGGAGGGACTAGCAGAGCAGACCAACATGGAGGGCCATGCACAGCAGACCAACATGGAGGGACTAGCAGAGCAGACCAACATGGAGGGACTAGCAGAGCAGACCAACATGGAGGGCCAGGCACAGCAGACCAACATGGAGGGACTAGCAGAGCAGACCAACATGGAGGGACAAGCAGAGCAGACCAACATGGAGGGACTAGCAGAGCAGACCAACATGGAGGGACTAGCAGAGCAGACCAACATGGAGGGACTAGCAGAGCAGACCAACATGGAGGGACTAGCAGAGCAGACCAACATGGAGGGACTAGCAGAGCAGACTAGCAGAGCAGACCAACATGGAGGGACTAGCAGAGCAGACCAACATGGAGGGACTAGCAGAGCAGACTAGCAGAGCAGACCAACATGGAGGGACTAGCAGAGCAGACCAACATGGAGGGACTAGCAGAGCAGACCAACATTGAGGGACTAGCAGAGCAGACCAACATGGAGGGACTAGCAGAGCAGACCAACATGGAGGGACAAGCAGAGCAGACCAACATGGAGGGCCAGGCACAGCAGACCAACATGGAGGGACTAGCAGAGCAGACCAACATGGAGGGACTAGCAGAGCAGACCAACATGGAGGGACTAGCAGAGCAGACCAACATGGAGGGACTAGCAGAGCAGACCAACATGGAGGGCCAGGCACAGCAGACCAACATGGAGGGACTAGCAGAGCAGACCAACATGGAGGGACTAGCAGAGCAGACCAACATGGAGGGAGTAGCAGAGCAGACCAACATGGAGGGCCAGGCACAGCAGACCAACATGGAGGGACTAGCAGAGCAGACCAACATGGAGGGACTAGCAGAGCAGACCAACATGGAGGGACTAGCAGAGCAGACCAACATGGAGGGCCAGGCACAGCAGACCAACATGGAGGGACTAGCAGAGCAGACCAACATGGAGGGACAAGCAGAGCAGACCAACATGGAGGGACAGGCCCAGCAGACCAACATGGAGGGACTAGCAGAGCAGACCAACATGGAGGGACTAGCAGAGCAGACAAACATGGAGGGACTAGCAGAGTAGACCAACATGGAGGGCCAGGCACAGCAGACCAACATGGAGGGACTAGCAGAGCAGACCAACATGGAGGGCCAGGCACAGCAGACCAACATGGAGGGACTAGCAGAGCAGACCAACATGGAGGGACTAGCAGAGCAGACCAACATAGAGGGACTAGCAGAGCAGACCAACATGGAGGGACTAGCAGAGCAGACTAGCAGAGCAGACCAACATGGAGGGACTAGCAGAGCAGACCAACATGGAGGGACTAGCAGAGCAGACCAACATGGAGGGACTAGCAGAGCAGACCAACATGGAGGGACTAGCAGAGCAGACCAACATGGAGGGACTTGCAGAGCAGACCAACATGGAGGGACTAGCAGAGCAGACCAACATGGAGGGCCAGGCACAGCAGACCAACATGGAGGGACAAGCAGAGCAGACCAACATGGAGGGACAAGCAGAGCAGACCAACATGGAGGGACAGGCCCAGCAGACCAACATGGAGGGACTAGCAGAGCAGACCAACATGGAGGGACTAGCAGAGCAGACCAACATGGAGGGACTAGCAGAGCAGACCAACATGGAGGGACTAGCAGAGCAGACCAACATGGAGGGCCAGGCACAGCAGACCAACATGGAGGGACAAGCAGAGCAGACCAACATGGAGGGACAAGCAGAGCAGACCAACATGGAGGGACAGGCCCAGCAGACCAACATGGAGGGACTAGCAGAGCAGACCAACATGGAGGGACTAGCAGAGCAGACCAACAGGGAGGGACTAGCAGAGCAGACCAACATGGAGGGACTAGCAGAGCAGACCAACATGGAGGGACTAGCAGAGCAGACCAACATGGAGGGACTAGCAGAGCAGACCAACATGGAGGGACTAGCAGAGCAGACCAACAGGGAGGGACTAGCAGAGCAGACCAGGACTAGCAGAGCAGACCAACATGGAGGGACTAGCAGAGCAGACCAACATGGAGGGACTAGCAGAGCAGACCAACATGGAGGGACAGGCCCAGCAGACCAACATGGAGGGACTAGCAGAGCAGACCAACATGGAGGGACTAGCAGAGCAGACTAGCAGAGCAGACCAACATGGAGGGACTAGCAGAGCAGACCAACATGGAGGGACTAGCAGAGCAGACCAACATGGAGGGACTAGCAGAGCAGACCAACATGGAGGGACTAGCAGAGCAGACCAACATGGAGGGACTAGCAGAGCAGACCAACATGGAGGGACTAGCAGAGCAGACCAACATGGAGGGCCAGGCACAGCAGACCAACATGGAGGGACAAGCAGAGCAGACCAACATGGAGGGACAAGCAGAGCAGACCAACATGGAGGGACAGGCCCAGCAGACCAACATGGAGGGACTAGCAGAGCAGACCAACATGGAGGGACTAGCAGAGCAGACCAACATGGAGGGACTAGCAGAGCAGACCAACATGGAGGGACTAGCAGAGCAGACCAACATGGAGGGACAAGCAGAGCAGACCAACATGGAGGGCCAGGCACAGCAGACCAACATGGAGGGACTAGCAGAGCAGACCAACATGGAGGGACTAGCAGAGCACACCAACATGGAGGGACTAGCAGAGCAGACCAACATGGAGGGACTAGCAGAGCAGACCAACATGGAGGGACTAGCAGAGCAGACCAACAGGGAGGGACAAGCAGAGCAGACCAACATGGAGGGACAAGCAGAGCAGACCAACATGGAGGGACAGGCCCAGCAGACCAACATGGAGGGACTAGCAGAGCAGACCAACATGGAGGGACTAGCAGAGCAGACCAACATGGAGGGACTAGCAGAGCAGACCAACATGGAGGGACTAGCAGAGCAGACCAACAGGGAGGGACTAGCAGAGCAGACCAACATGGAGGGACTAGCAGAGCAGACCAACATGGAGGGACTAGCAGAGCAGACCAACATGGAGGGACTAGCAGAGCAGACCAACATGGAGGGACTAGCAGAGCAGACCAACATGGAGGGACAGGCCCAGCAGACCAACATGGAGGGACTAGCAGAGCAGACCAACATGGAGGGACTAGCAGAGCAGACCAACATGGAGGGACTAGCAGAGCAGACCAACATGGAGGGACTAGCAGAGCAGACCAACATGGAGGGACTAGCAGAGCAGACTAGCAGAGCAGACCAACATGGAGGGACTAGCAGAGCAGACCAACATGGAGGGACTAGCAGAGCAGACCAACATGGAGGGACTAGCAGAGCAGACCAACATGGAGGGACTAGCAGAGCAGACCAACATGGAGGGACTAGCAGAGCAGACCAACATGGAGGGACTAGCAGAGCAGACCAACATGGAGGGACTAGCAGAGCAGACCAACATGGAGGGACTAGCAGAGCAGACCAACATGGAGGGCCAGGCACAGCAGACCAACATGGAGGGACAAGCAGAGCAGACCAACATGGAGGGACAAGCAGAGCAGACCAACATGGAGGGACAGGCCCAGCAGACCAACATGGAGGGACTAGCAGAGCAGACCAACATGGAGGGACTAGCAGAGCAGACCAACATGGAGGGACTAGCAGAGCAGACCAACATGGAGGGACTAGCAGAGCAGACCAACAGGGAGGGACTAGCAGAGCAGAAAAACATGGAGGGACTAGCAGAGCAGACCAACATGGAGGGACTAGCAGAGCAGACCAACATGGAGGGACTAGCAGAGCAGACCAACATGGAGGGCCAGGCACAGCAGACCAACATGGAGGGACTAGCAGAGCAGACCAACATGGAGGGACTAGCAGAGCAGACCAACATGGAGGGCCAGGCACAGCAGACCAACATGGAGGGACTAGCAGAGCAGACCAACATGGAGGGACAAGCAGAGCAGACCAACATGGAGGGACAGGCCCAGCAGACCAACATGGAGGGACTAGCAGAGCAGACCAACATGGAGGGACTAGCAGAGCAGACCAACATGGAGGGACTAGCAGAGCAGACCAACATGGAGGGACTAGCAGAGCAGACCAACATGGAGGGACTAGCAGAGCAGACCAACATGGAGGGCCAGGCACAGCAGACCAACATGGAGGGACTAGCAGAGCAGACCAACATGGAGGGACTAGCAGAGCAGACCAACATGGAGGGACTAGCAGAGCAGACCAACATGGAGGGACTAGCAGAGCAGACCAACATGGAGGGCCATGCACAGCAGACCAACATGGAGGGACTAGCAGAGCAGACCAACATGGAGGGACTAGCAGAGCAGACCAACATGGAGGGCCAGGCACAGCAGACCAACATGGAGGGACTAGCAGAGCAGACCAACATGGAGGGACAAGCAGAGCAGACCAACATGGAGGGACTAGCAGAGCAGACCAACATGGAGGGACTAGCAGAGCAGACCAACATGGAGGGACTAGCAGAGCAGACCAACATGGAGGGACTAGCAGAGCAGACCAACATGGAGGGACTAGCAGAGCAGACCAACATGGAGGGACTAGCAGAGCAGACTAGCAGAGCAGACCAACATGGAGGGACTAGCGGAGCAGACCAACATGGAGGGACTAGCAGAGCAGACTAGCAGAGCAGACCAACATGGAGGGACTAGCAGAGCAGACCAACATGGAGGGACTAGCAGAGCAGACCAACATTGAGGGACTAGCAGAGCAGACCAACATGGAGGGACTAGCAGAGCAGACCAACATGGAGGGACAAGCAGAGCAGACCAACATGGAGGGCCAGGCACAGCAGACCAACATGGAGGGACTAGCAGAGCAGACCAACATGGAGGGACTAGCAGAGCAGACCAACATGGAGGGACTAGCAGAGCAGACCAACATGGAGGGACTAGCAGAGCAGACCAACATGGAGGGCCAGGCACAGCAGACCAACATGGAGGGACTAGCAGAGCAGACCAACATGGAGGGACTAGCAGAGCAGACCAACATGGAGGGAGTAGCAGAGCAGACCAACATGGAGGGCCAGGCACAGCAGACCAACATGGAGGGACTAGCAGAGCAGACCAACATGGAGGGACTAGCAGAGCAGACCAACATGGAGGGACTAGCAGAGCAGACCAACATGGAGGGCCAGGCACAGCAGACCAACATGGAGGGACTAGCAGAGCAGACCAACATGGAGGGACAAGCAGAGCAGACCAACATGGAGGGACAGGCCCAGCAGACCAACATGGAGGGACTAGCAGAGCAGACCAACATGGAGGGACTAGCAGAGCAGACAAACATGGAGGGACTAGCAGAGTAGACCAACATGGAGGGCCAGGCACAGCAGACCAACATGGAGGGACTAGCAGAGCAGACCAACATGGAGGGCCAGGCACAGCAGACCAACATGGAGGGACTAGCAGAGCAGACCAACATGGAGGGCCAGGCACAGTAGACCAACATGGAGGGACTAGCAGAGCAGACCAACATGGAGGGACTAGCAGAGCAGACCAACATGGAGGGACTAGCAGAGCAGACCAACATGGAGGGACAAGCAGAGCAGACCAACATGGAGGGCCAGGCACAGCAGACCAACATGGAGGGACTAGCAGAGCAGACCAACATGGAGGGACTAGCAGAGCAGACCAACATGGAGGGACTAGCAGAGCACACCAACATGGAGGGACTAGCAGAGCAGACCAACATGGAGGGACTAGCAGAGCAGACCAACATGGAGGGACTAGCAGAGCAGACCAACAGGGAGGGACAAGCAGAGCAGACCAACATGGAGGGACAAGCAGAGCAGACCAACATGGAGGGACAGGCCCAGCAGACCAACATGGAGGGACTAGCAGAGCAGACCAACATGGAGGGACTAGCAGAGCAGACCAACATGGAGGGACTAGCAGAGCAGACCAACCTGGAGGGACTAGCAGAGCAGACCAACAGGGAGGGACTAGCAGAGCAGACCAACATGGAGGGACTAGCAGAGCAGACCAACATGGAGGGACTAGCAGAGCAGACCAACATGGAGGGACTAGCAGAGCAGACCAACATGGAGGGACTAGCAGAGCAGACCAACATGGAGGGACAGGCCCAGCAGACCAACATGGAGGGACTAGCAGAGCAGACCAACATGGAGGGACTAGCAGAGCAGACCAACATGGAGGGACTAGCAGAGCAGACCAACATGGAGGGACTAGCAGAGCAGACCAACAGGGAGGGACAAGCAGAGCAGACCAACATGGAGGGACAAGCAGAGCAGACCAACATGGAGGGACAGGCCCAGCAGACCAACATGGAGGGACTAGCAGAGCAGACCAACATGGAGGGACTAGCAGAGCAGACCAACATGGAGGGACTAGCAGAGCAGACCAACATGGAGGGACTAGCAGAGCAGACCAACAGGGAGGGACTAGCAGAGCAGACCAACATGGAGGGACTAGCAGAGCAGACCAACATGGAGGGACTAGCAGAGCAGACCAACATGGAGGGACTAGCAGAGCAGACCAACATAGAGGGACTAGCAGAGCAGACCAACATGGAGGGACTAGCAGAGCAGACTAGCAGAGCAGACCAACATGGAGGGACTAGCAGAGCAGACCAACATGGAGGGACTAGCAGAGCAGACCAACATGGAGGGACTAGCAGAGCAGACCAACATGGAGGGACTAGCAGAGCAGACCAACATGGAGGGACTTGCAGAGCAGACCAACATGGAGGGACTAGCAGAGCAGACCAACATGGAGGGCCAGGCACAGCAGACCAACATGGAGGGACAAGCAGAGCAGACCAACATGGAGGGACAAGCAGAGCAGACCAACATGGAGGGACAGGCCCAGCAGACCAACATGGAGGGACTAGCAGAGCAGACCAACATGGAGGGACTAGCAGAGCAGACCAACATGGAGGGACTAGCAGAGCAGACCAACATGGAGGGACTAGCAGAGCAGACCAACATGGAGGGCCAGGCACAGCAGACCAACATGGAGGGACAAGCAGAGCAGACCAACATGGAGGGACAAGCAGAGCAGACCAACATGGAGGGACAGGCCCAGCAGACCAACATGGAGGGACTAGCAGAGCAGACCAACATGGAGGGACTAGCAGAGCAGACCAACATGGAGGGACTAGCAGAGCAGACCAACATGGAGGGACTAGCAGAGCAGACCAACAGGGAGGGACTAGCAGAGCAGACCAACATGGAGGGACTAGCAGAGCAGACCAACATGGAGGGACTAGCAGAGCAGACCAACATGGAGGGACTAGCAGAGCAGACCAACATGGAGGGACTAGCAGAGCAGACCAACATGGAGGGACTAGCAGAGCAGACCAACAGGGAGGGACTAGCAGAGCAGACCAGGACTAGCAGAGCAGACCAACATGGAGGGACTAGCAGAGCAGACCAACATGGAGGGACTAGCAGAGCAGACCAACATGGAGGGACAGGCCCAGCAGACCAACATGGAGGGACTAGCAGAGCAGACCAACATGGAGGGACTAGCAGAGCAGACTAGCAGAGCAGACCAACATGGAGGGACTAGCAGAGCAGACCAACATGGAGGGACTAGCAGAGCAGACCAACATGGAGGGACTAGCAGAGCAGACCAACATGGAGGGCCAGGCACAGCAGACCAACATGGAGGGACAAGCAGAGCAGACCAACATGGAGGGACAAGCAGAGCAGACCAACATGGAGGGACAGGCCCAGCAGACCAACATGGAGGGACTAGCAGAGCAGACCAACATGGAGGGACTAGCAGAGCAGACCAACATGGAGGGACTAGCAGAGCAGACCAACATGGAGGGACTAGCAGAGCAGACCAACATGGAGGGACAAGCAGAGCAGACCAACATGGAGGGCCAGGCACAGCAGACCAACATGGAGGGACTAGCAGAGCAGACCAACATGGAGGGACTAGCAGAGCACACCAACATGGAGGGACTAGCAGAGCAGACCAACATGGAGGGACTAGCAGAGCAAACCAACATGGAGGGACTAGCAGAGCAGACCAACAGGGAGGGACAAGCAGAGCAGACCAACATGGAGGGACAAGCAGAGCAGACCAACATGGAGGGACAGGCCCAGCAGACCAACATGGAGGGACTAGCAGAGCAGACCAACATGGAGGGACTAGCAGAGCAGACCAACATGGAGGGACTAGCAGAGCAGACCAACATGGAGGGACTAGCAGAGCAGACCAACAGGGAGGGACTAGCAGAGCAGACCAACATGGAGGGACTAGCAGAGCAGACCAACATGGAGGGACTAGCAGAGCAGACCAACATGGAGGGACTAGCAGAGCAGACCAACATGGAGGGACTAGCAGAGCAGACCAACATGGAGGGACAGGCCCAGCAGACCAACATGGAGGGACTAGCAGAGCAGACCAACATGGAGGGACTAGCAGAGCAGACCAACATGGAGGGACTAGCAGAGCAGACCAACATGGAGGGACTAGCAGAGCAGACCAACATGGAGGGACTAGCAGAGCAGACCAACATGGAGGGACTAGCAGAGCAGACTAGCAGAGCAGACCAACATGGAGGGACTAGCAGAGCAGACCAACATGGAGGGACTAGCAGAGCAGACCAACATGGAGGGCCAGGCACAGCAGACCAACATGGAGGGACTAGCAGAGCAGACCAACATGGAGGGACAAGCAGAGCAGACCAACATGGAGGGACAGGCCCAGCAGACCAACATTGAGGGACTAGCAGAGCAGACCAACATGGAGGGACTAGCAGAGCAGACCAACATGGAGGGACTAGCAGAGCAGACCAACATGGAGGGACTAGCAGAGCAGACCAACATGGAGGGACTAGCAGAGCAGACCAACATGGAGGGCCAGGCACAGCAGACCAACATGGAGGGACTACCAGAGCAGACCAACATGGAGGGACTAGCAGAGCAGACCAACATGGAGGGACTAGCAGAGCAGACCAACATGGAGGGACTAGCAGAGCAGACCAACATGGAGGGCCAGGCACAGCAGACCAACATGGAGGGACTAGCAGAGCAGACCAACATGGAGGGACTAGCAGAGCAGACCAACATGGAGGGCCAGGCACAGCAGACCAACATGGAGGGACTAGCAGAGCAGACCAACATGGAGGGACAAGCAGAGCAGACCAACATGGAGGGACAGGCCCAGCAGACCAACATGGAGGGACTAGCAGAGCAGACCAACATGGAGGGACTAGCAGAGCAGACCAACAGAGCAGACCAACATGGAGGGACTAGCAGAGCAGACTAGCAGAGCAGACCAACATGGAGGGACTAGCAGAGCAGACCAACATGGAGGGACTAGCAGAGCAGACTAGCAGAGCAGACCAACATGGAGGGACTAGCAGAGCAGACCAACATGGAGGGACTAGCAGAGCAGACCAACATTGAGGGACTAGCAGAGCAGACCAACATGGAGGGACTAGCAGAGCAGACCAACATGGAGGGACAAGCAGAGCAGACCAACATGGAGGGCCAGGCACAGCAGACCAACATGGAGGGACTAGCAGAGCAGACCAACATGGAGGGACTAGCAGAGCAGACCAACATGGAGGGACTAGCAGAGCAGACCAACATGGAGGGACTAGCAGAGCAGACCAACATGGAGGGCCAGGCACAGCAGACCAACATGGAGGGACTAGCAGAGCAGACCAACATGGAGGGACTAGCAGAGCAGACCAACATGGAGGGAGTAGCAGAGCAGACCAACATGGAGGGCCAGGCACAGCAGACCAACATGGAGGGACTAGCAGAGCAGACCAACATGGAGGGACTAGCAGAGCAGACCAACATGGAGGGACTAGCAAAGCAGACCAACATGGAGGGCCAGGCACAGCAGACCAACATGGAGGGACTAGCAGAGCAGACCAACATGGAGGGACTAGCAGAGCAGACCAACATGGAGGGACAGGCCCAGCAGACCAACATGGAGGGACTAGCAGAGCAGACCAACATGGAGGGACTAGCAGAGCAGACCAACATGGAGGGACTAGCAGAGCAGACCAACATGGAGGGACTAGCAGAGCAGACCAACATGGAGGGACTAGCAGAGCAGACTAGCAGAGCAGACCAACATGGAGGGACTAGCAGAGCAGACCAACATGGAGGGACTAGCAGAGCAGACCAACATGGAGGGCCAGGCACAGCAGACCAACATGGAGGGACTAGCAGAGCAGACCAACATGGAGGGACAAGCAGAGCAGACCAACATGGAGGGACAGGCCCAGCAGACCAACATGGAGGGACTAGCAGAGCAGACCAACATGGAGGGACTAGCAGAGCAGACCAACATGGAGGGACTAGCAGAGCAGACCAACATGGAGGGACTAGCAGAGCAGACCAACATGGAGGGACTAGCAGAGCAGACCAACATGGAGGGCCAGGCACAGCAGACCAACATGGAGGGACTAGCAGAGCAGACCAACATGGAGGGACTAGCAGAGCAGACCAACATGGAGGGACTAGCAGAGCAGACCAACATGGAGGGACTAGCAGAGCAGACCAACATGGAGGGCCAGGCACAGCAGACCAACATGGAGGGACTAGCAGAGCAGACCAACATGGAGGGACTAGCAGAGCAGACCAACATGGAGGGCCAGGCACAGCAGACCAACATGGAGGGACTAGCAGAGCAGACCAACATGGAGGGACAAGCAGAGCAGACCAACATGGAGGGACAGGCCCAGCAGACCAACATGGAGGGACTAGCAGAGCAGACCAACATGGAGGGACTAGCAGAGCAGACCAACATGGAGGGACTAGCAGAGCAGACCAACATGGAGGGACTAGCAGAGCAGACCAACATGGAGGGACTAGCAGAGCAGACTAGCAGAGCAGACCAACATGGAGGGACTAGCAGAGCAGACCAACATGGAGGGACTAGCAGAGCAGACTAGCAGAGCAGACCAACATGGAGGGACTAGCAGAGCAGACCAACATGGAGGGACTAGCAGAGCAGACCAACATTGAGGGACTAGCAGAGCAGACCAACATGGAGGGACTAGCAGAGCAGACCAACATGGAGGGACAAGCAGAGCAGACCAACATGGAGGGCCAGGCACAGCAGACCAACATGGAGGGACTAGCAGAGCAGACCAACATGGAGGGACTAGCAGAGCAGACCAACATGGAGGGACTAGCAGAGCAGACCAACATGGAGGGACTAGCAGAGCAGACCAACATGGAGGGCCAGGCACAGCAGACCAACATGGAGGGACTAGCAGAGCAGACCAACATGGAGGGACTAGCAGAGCAGACCAACATGGAGGGAGTAGCAGAGCAGACCAACATGGAGGGCCAGGCAGAGCAGACCAACATGGAGGGACTAGCAGAGCAGACCAACATGGAGGGACTAGCAGAGCAGACCAACATGGAGGGCCAGGCACAGCAGACCAACATGGAGGGACTAGCAGAGCAGACCAACATGGAGGGACAAGCAGAGCAGACCAACATGGAGGGACAGGCCCAGCAGACCAACATGGAGGGACTAGCAGAGCAGACCAACATGGAGGGACTAGCAGAGCAGACCAACATGGAGGGACTAGCAGAGCAGACCAACATGGAGGGCCAGGCACAGCAGACCAACATGGAGGGACTAGCAGAGCAGACCAACATGGAGGGCCAGGCACAGCAGACCAACATGGAGGGACTAGCAGAGCAGACCAACATGGAGGGCCAGGCACAGTAGACCAACATGGAGGGACTAGCAGAGCAGACCAACATGGAGGGACTAGCAGAGCAGACCAACATGGAGGGACTAGCAGAGCAGACCAACATGGAGGGACAAGCAGAGCAGACCAACATGGAGGGCCAGGCACAGCAGACCAACATGGAGGGACTAGCAGAGCAGACCAACATGGAGGGACTAGCAGAGCAGACCAACCTGGAGGGACTAGCAGAGCAGACCAACAGGGAGGGACTAGCAGAGCAGACCAACATGGAGGGACTAGCAGAGCAGACCAACATGGAGGGACTAGCAGAGCAGACCAACATGGAGGGACTAGCAGAGCAGACCAACATGGAGGGACAGGCCCAGCAGACCAACATGGAGGGACTAGCAGAGCAGACCAACATGGAGGGACTAGCAGAGCAGACCAACATGGAGGGACTAGCAGAGCAGACCAACATGGAGGGACTAGCAGAGCAGACCAACAGGGAGGGACAAGCAGAGCAGACCAACATGGAGGGACAAGCAGAGCAGACCAACATGGAGGGACAGGCCCAGCAGACCAACATGGAGGGACTAGCAGAGCAGACCAACATGGAGGGACTAGCAGAGCAGACCAACATGGAGGGACTAGCAGAGCAGACCAACATGGAGGGACTAGTAGAGCAGACCAACAGGGAGGGCCAGGCAGAGCAGACCAACATGGAGGGACTAGCAGAGCAGACCAACATGGAGGGACTAGCAGAGCAGACCAACATGGAGGGCCAGGCACAGCAGACCAACATGGAGGGACAAGCAGAGCAGACCAACATGGAGGGACAAGCAGAGCAGACCAACATGGAGGGACAGGCCCAGCAGACCAACATGGAGGGACTAGCAGAGCAGACCAACATGGAGGGACTAGCAGAGCAGACCAACATGGAGGGACTAGCAGAGCAGACCAACATGGAGGGACTAGCAGAGCAGACCAACATGGAGGGCCAGGCACAGCAGACCAACATGGAGGGACAAGCAGAGCAGACCAACATGGAGGGACAAGCAGAGCAGACCAACATGGAGGGACAGGCCCAGCAGACCAACATGGAGGGACTAGCAGAGCAGACCAACATGGAGGGACTAGCAGAGCAGACCAACATGGAGGGACTAGCAGAGCAGACCAACATGGAGGGACTAGCAGAGCAGACCAACAGGGAGGGACTAGCAGAGCAGACCAACATGGAGGGACTAGCAGAGCAGACCAACATGGAGGGACTAGCAGAGCAGACCAACATGGAGGGACTAGCAGAGCAGACCAACATGGAGGGACTAGCAGAGCAGACCAACATGGAGGGACTAGCAGAGCAGACCAACAGGGAGGGACTAGCAGAGCAGACCAGGACTAGCAGAGCAGACCAACATGGAGGGACTAGCAGAGCAGACCAACATGGAGGGACTAGCAGAGCAGACCAACATGGAGGGACAGGCCCAGCAGACCAACATGGAGGGACTAGCAGAGCAGACCAACATGGAGGGACTAGCAGAGCAGACTAGCAGAGCAGACCAACATGGAGGGACTAGCAGAGCAGACCAACATGGAGGGACTAGCAGAGCAGACCAACATGGAGGGACTAGCAGAGCAGACCAACATGGAGGGCCAGGCACAGCAGACCAACATGGAGGGACAAGCAGAGCAGACCAACATGGAGGGACAAGCAGAGCAGACCAACATGGAGGGACAGGCCCAGCAGACCAACATGGAGGGACTAGCAGAGCAGACCAACATGGAGGGACTAGCAGAGCAGACCAACATGGAGGGACTAGCAGAGCAGACCAACATGGAGGGACTAGCAGAGCAGACCAACATGGAGGGACAAGCAGAGCAGACCAACATGGAGGGCCAGGCACAGCAGACCAACATGGAGGGACTAGCAGAGCAGACCAACATGGAGGGACTAGCAGAGCACACCAACATGGAGGGACTAGCAGAGCAGACCAACATGGAGGGACTAGCAGAGCAAACCAACATGGAGGGACTAGCAGAGCAGACCAACAGGGAGGGACAAGCAGAGCAGACCAACATGGAGGGACAAGCAGAGCAGACCAACATGGAGGGACAGGCCCAGCAGACCAACATGGAGGGACTAGCAGAGCAGACCAACATGGAGGGACTAGCAGAGCAGACCAACATGGAGGGACTAGCAGAGCAGACCAACATGGAGGGACTAGCAGAGCAGACCAACAGGGAGGGACTAGCAGAGCAGACCAACATGGAGGGACTAGCAGAGCAGACCAACATGGAGGGACTAGCAGAGCAGACCAACATGGAGGGACTAGCAGAGCAGACCAACATGGAGGGACTAGCAGAGCAGACCAACATGGAGGGACAGGCCCAGCAGACCAACATGGAGGGACTAGCAGAGCAGACCAACATGGAGGGACTAGCAGAGCAGACCAACATGGAGGGACTAGCAGAGCAGACCAACATGGAGGGACTAGCAGAGCAGACCAACATGGAGGGACTAGCAGAGCAGACCAACATGGAGGGACTAGCAGAGCAGACTAGCAGAGCAGACCAACATGGAGGGACTAGCAGAGCAGACCAACATGGAGGGACTAGCAGAGCAGACCAACATGGAGGGCCAGGCACAGCAGACCAACATGGAGGGACTAGCAGAGCAGACCAACATGGAGGGACAAGCAGAGCAGACCAACATGGAGGGACAGGCCCAGCAGACCAACATTGAGGGACTAGCAGAGCAGACCAACATGGAGGGACTAGCAGAGCAGACCAACATGGAGGGACTAGCAGAGCAGACCAACATGGAGGGACTAGCAGAGCAGACCAACATGGAGGGACTAGCAGAGCAGACCAACATGAAGGGCCAGGCACAGCAGACCAACATGGAGGGACTACCAGAGCAGACCAACATGGAGGGACTAGCAGAGCAGACCAACATGGAGGGACTAGCAGAGCAGACCAACATGGAGGGACTAGCAGAGCAGACCAACATGGAGGGCCAGGCACAGCAGACCAACATGGAGGGACTAGCAGAGCAGACCAACATGGAGGGACTAGCAGAGCAGACCAACATGGAGGGCCAGGCACAGCAGACCAACATGGAGGGACTAGCAGAGCAGACCAACATGGAGGGACAAGCAGAGCAGACCAACATGGAGGGACAGGCCCAGCAGACCAACATGGAGGGACTAGCAGAGCAGACCAACATGGAGGGACTAGCAGAGCAGACCAACAGAGCAGACCAACATGGAGGGACTAGCAGAGCAGACTAGCAGAGCAGACCAACATGGAGGGACTAGCAGAGCAGACCAACATGGAGGGACTAGCAGAGCAGACCAACATTGAGGGACTAGCAGAGCAGACCAACATGGAGGGACTAGCAGAGCAGACCAACATGGAGGGACAAGCAGAGCAGACCAACATGGAGGGCCAGGCACAGCAGACCAACATGGAGGGACTAGCAGAGCAGACCAACATGGAGGGACTAGCAGAGCAGACCAACATGGAGGGACTAGCAGAGCAGACCAACATGGAGGGACTAGCAGAGCAGACCAACATGGAGGGCCAGGCACAGCAGACCAACATGGAGGGACTAGCAGAGCAGACCAACATGGAGGGACTAGCAGAGCAGACCAACATGGAGGGAGTAGCAGAGCAGACCAACATGGAGGGCCAGGCACAGCAGACCAACATGGAGGGACTAGCAGAGCAGACCAACATGGAGGGACTAGCAGAGCAGACCAACATGGAGGGACTAGCAGAGCAGACCAACATGGAGGGCCAGGCACAGCAGACCAACATGGAGGGACTAGCAGAGCAGACCAACATGGAGGGACTAGCAGAGCAGACCAACATGGAGGGACAGGCCCAGCAGACCAACATGGAGGGACTAGCAGAGCAGACCAACATGGAGGGACTAGCAGAGCAGACCAACATGGAGGGACTAGCAGAGCAGACCAACATGGAGGGACTAGCAGAGCAGACCAACATGGAGGGACTAGCAGAGCAGACTAGCAGAGCAGACCAACATGGAGGGACTAGCAGAGCAGACCAACATGGAGGGACTAGCAGAGCAGACCAACATGGAGGGCCAGGCACAGCAGACCAACATGGAGGGACTAGCAGAGCAGACCAACATGGAGGGACAAGCAGAGCAGACCAACATGGAGGGACAGGCCCAGCAGACCAACATGGAGGGACTAGCAGAGCAGACCAACATGGAGGGACTAGCAGAGCAGACCAACATGGAGGGACTAGCAGAGCAGACCAACATGGAGGGACTAGCAGAGCAGACCAACATGGAGGGACTAGCAGAGCAGACCAACATGGAGGGCCAGGCACAGCAGACCAACATGGAGGGACTAGCAGAGCAGACCAACATGGAGGGACTAGCAGAGCAGACCAACATGGAGGGACTAGCAGAGCAGACCAACATGGAGGGACTAGCAGAGCAGACCAACATGGAGGGCCAGGCACAGCAGACCAACATGGAGGGACTAGCAGAGCAGACCAACATGGAGGGACTAGCAGAGCAGACCAACATGGAGGGCCAGGCACAGCAGACCAACATGGAGGGACTAGCAGAGCAGACCAACATGGAGGGACAAGCAGAGCAGACCAACATGGAGGGACAGGCCCAGCAGACCAACATGGAGGGACTAGCAGAGCAGACCAACATGGAGGGACTAGCAGAGCAGACCAACATGGAGGGACTAGCAGAGCAGACCAACATGGAGGGACTAGCAGAGCAGACCAACATGGAGGGACTAGCAGAGCAGACTAGCAGAGCAGACCAACATGGAGGGACTAGCAGAGCAGACCAACATGGAGGGACTAGCAGAGCAGACTAGCAGAGCAGACCAACATGGAGGGACTAGCAGAGCAGACCAACATGGAGGGACTAGCAGAGCAGACCAACATTGAGGGACTAGCAGAGCAGACCAACATGGAGGGACTAGCAGAGCAGACCAACATGGAGGGACAAGCAGAGCAGACCAACATGGAGGGCCAGGCACAGCAGACCAACATGGAGGGACTAGCAGAGCAGACCAACATGGAGGGACTAGCAGAGCAGACCAACATGGAGGGACTAGCAGAGCAGACCAACATGGAGGGACTAGCAGAGCAGACCAACATGGAGGGCCAGGCACAGCAGACCAACATGGAGGGACTAGCAGAGCAGACCAACATGGAGGGACTAGCAGAGCAGACCAACATGGAGGGAGTAGCAGAGCAGACCAACATGGAGGGCCAGGCAGAGCAGACCAACATGGAGGGACTAGCAGAGCAGACCAACATGGAGGGACTAGCAGAGCAGACCAACATGGAGGGCCAGGCACAGCAGACCAACATGGAGGGACTAGCAGAGCAGACCAACATGGAGGGACAAGCAGAGCAGACCAACATGGAGGGACAGGCCCAGCAGACCAACATGGAGGGACTAGCAGAGCAGACCAACATGGAGGGACTAGCAGAGCAGACCAACATGGAGGGACTAGCAGAGCAGACCAACATGGAGGGCCAGGCACAGCAGACCAACATGGAGGGACTAGCAGAGCAGACCAACATGGAGGGCCAGGCACAGCAGACCAACATGGAGGGACTAGCAGAGCAGACCAACATGGAGGGCCAGGCACAGTAGACCAACATGGAGGGACTAGCAGAGCAGACCAACATGGAGGGACTAGCAGAGCAGACCAACATGGAGGGACTAGCAGAGCAGACCAACATGGAGGGACAAGCAGAGCAGACCAACATGGAGGGCCAGGCACAGCAGACCAACATGGAGGGACTAGCAGAGCAGACCAACATGGAGGGACTAGCAGAGCAGACCAACATGGAGGGACTAGCAGAGCACACCAACATGGAGGGACTAGCAGAGCAGACCAACATGGAGGGACTAGCAGAGCAGACCAACATGGAGGGACTAGCAGAGCAGACCAACAGGGAGGGACAAGCAGAGCAGACCAACATGGAGGGACAAGCAGAGCAGACCAACATGGAGGGACAGGCCCAGCAGACCAACATGGAGGGACTAGCAGAGCAGACCAACATGGAGGGACTAGCAGAGCAGACCAACATGGAGGGACTAGCAGAGCAGACCAACAGGGAGGGACTAGCAGAGCAGACCAACATGGAGGGACTAGCAGAGCAGACCAACATGGAGGGACTAGCAGAGCAGACCAACATGGAGGGACTAGCAGAGCAGACCAACATGGAGGGACAGGCCCAGCAGACCAACATGGAGGGACTAGCAGAGCAGACCAACATGGAGGGACTAGCAGAGCAGACCAACATGGAGGGACTAGCAGAGCAGACCAACATGGAGGGACTAGCAGAGCAGACCAACATGGAGGGACTAGCAGAGCAGACCAACATGGAGGGACTAGCAGAGCAGACCAACATGGAGGGACTAGCAGAGCAGACCAACATGGAGGGACTAGCAGAGCAGACTAGCAGAGCAGACCAACATGGAGGGACTAGCAGAGCAGACCAACATGGAGGGACTAGCAGAGCAGACCAACATGGAGGGCCAGGCACAGCAGACCAACATGGAGGGACTAGCAGAGCAGACCAACATGGAGGGACAAGCAGAGCAGACCAACATGGAGGGACAGGCCCAGCAGACCAACATTGAGGGACTAGCAGAGCAGACCAACATGGAGGGACTAGCAGAGCAGACCAACATGGAGGGACTAGCAGAGCAGACCAACATGGAGGGACTAGCAGAGCAGACCAACATGGAGG